>NC_056733.1:1555699119-1555831619 GCF_019279795.1 Protopterus annectens
ACGCCTCCAGGTGCATCTGCAGTTAACTCCTATTGACGCCTCTAGGCGTCAAATGTTGCTTGTTCACATTTGCATCAAATAACTCCAAAAGCATTCTATGTACAAGGTTTTAAAATATTTCATCTTAAAGATTACACAAGTAAGTAGACACTAACTGTTGTTTTTATTAAATTACTTTATCTAGATATAATTTTCACATTTTTGAAATATCTCAACAACCAAGAAACACAGACAGAACTCCTTAGCCTCATATGAAAGCTCTCAGCCATATGGCTAAAATGCTGCTGACAGTATGTGTGTGAATTGAATTGCTGCTGAGATATTATAAGTTGTTTACAAAATATTACTAATCTAATAGTTACTGTGTTTACTGTGACAAAAAATTTGGTTTAACACCTAGAACATAAAGAATACTACCAATATAAAAATAGTTTGTGCTGAAGTGTTTGCCGTTTATACATCTTTCATAATATATATGGTTCCAGGCAAATGAATATTTGTTTGAAATGTGAGGACATAATCTGATTCTGTCAAAAGGTTTAGGCTCCACCCATTGGAAGTTACAGCACAGAATTCCTGAGCTCAACTTATGTATATGGAAACACCACCATCTTTGGAGCTTCGGTCCAAGTTCTGGGGCCGAAAGGTGTGGAATGAGTTATAGCCTGGTAGTGCAGGGGTGCATTCTGCTCCATTGAAACAGGCCTCTGTTAGAGCACAAATATCAATGTTCTCCATTTAAGGAGTGCTTCGAGCGAGTGCATTTTGAGATTTAGACTTCTAGCATTGAGCAGCATGACCCTCACATTGCATTTGTTTGTAGCTGTTACAGTGGTAATTTGGTCTTTGGAACACTGCCTAAAAAGGCACTATAGGGGTGGCAAGAGCCTTGGTCAGTATCCGGAAGCCCAGGGGTGACAAATGCAGGTCATCTCTGGCAAAGCATCGAGGTCTGTCAATCATGTCATCCCAGGCAAACAGATACTGGATCCCCTTAGAATGACACCAGAAACTTAGCCAATTGTTAAAATCTATCATTTTCTGCTTCTACTGTGGTATCATTCTGGGAGATGGTAGAATGCTGCTCAGGGCTAGGGTTGTACCTGCCTGGACTACATAATCAGAGAGCTCATCCATGTCTCTTTTCATGTAGTCCAGGGAGGTACGTCTCAGGTCATTCACACTCACATGTACAATGACAGAGTCATATTTGTACCTGTTGTTGAGGGACTTGAGTGCATGAGTTATATGGTGGATCCTGGCACCTGACAGGCAGCTGACTGTTACTTTCTCCTTATTTAACCTAGTAAGTGGGACATCAGTGTGCCTCCCTATCGAGTCATCTATGACCAGTGTGCTGGGAATGCTGTTTTGCTTTAGGGGCTTTGGTTGAGTGGCACACTCTTAAGGAGAGTTATGTGTCTCGTGATTAGTGTTGCATTGTGGTGGTCGAGTATGTTTCTGCCTTGGAGGTCTCTGCTATTTGGGTAGATTTTTATTGAGAGCATCACAAAGATGGGTGTGTGGTTTATGTTTTTATGTGAAGGCAGTGCTGGTGTGTGTTCTGGAGGGATATGTGTTCCATGTGGTGTGGTGCAAGTGTTGACCTTCTCCTATTGACCAGCTATTCTGGTCTTGACTGGAGAGTGCATGGCTTCCAGTTTTGGATATATAAGTGCATCTCTCACAAGTCTGAGTGTTGGGAGATAAGAAGAGAGGGCTGTTGGTGTACATGAGGCAGTTGCTACATTGCCTCAGGATGCCCAAGTTCATCAGGTTAACAGGAGAAAACACAGGGAACTGACCTTTAGACATGCCTGATGGGGTGGGCATTAATAATAAGTACTGGAGCTGTTTCCTTGTAGAATGTTTAGCACTGGTAGTACTTTTGTGTGCTACAATAATTGCTACAAGAAGTCTGGTATGGTAAAGTGCTAGATTAGTAAGCTAGTAAAAGTGCAGGAGAAGAGATAATGAACAGATCTAAGGAAAATATTGAAGTGCAGAATTTGGCACCTCTTAGAAGCTTATAGACAGTCCTGTATACAGCAAATCCATATCTGGACTAGACTAGTTACAGTAAATGTGTGAAACAAACACAACATGGGCTTTAAAACCAGAAAGTTGAAAGAGATGGAAACATCCCATATGGCCAATAAACTACAAATTCTGGGCCAGAAACCACTCCTCTTGTGGTAGATAGGCTACCTAGTGCTTACTACTCCCACTGACAAGCTAGAAGGCTTCCTTCCAACACAGATAGGCTTGGGGTCTCAGAAGCTTACAAACAGTCTTGGATATAGCAAATCTGTATCTGGACTAGACTAGTTACAGGAAAGGCAGGAAACAAGCTTAGAATTATTTATTTACTTTTTTTGTTACAGAAAAGCAGCTAAAACAGCACTAAAAACAATTCAGGGGCAGTGCAAGCTAGCACACTTGAGTATGTAGCAATATTAAAGCAATTTATTCAAACTGTATTCTGAACTGAATTCAATGATTGTTTAATTCAACCCTGAACAGTTATAAAATGCCAAAAATATACTTATCAGCTGAGAAGCACACTCAGTCAGAATACAAAGTAAAGTGGAAAGGGAGAAAGGAGAAACAGAAGATAATTCAAGGTTAAGGGCCTAAGTGGGTTGGCCTATTCAAATGTGCTCTCTGTATTAGGTAAAATGAGCTAATGAGAGTAGACTGGGATAGAAATGGCATAGAGCTGAAGAGATGGGACTGGTAGGAGTGTCTGAAATCAAAATATGATTTCACTGTACTCAGTTGAGGGAGCAAATGAGATGGTCCCAGGAGGAGTGTTCAAACACAAATTTACAGGAGGGGTGGGGAGTTCTAAAGCCACCAAGATTAATACCACAAAAACAAGGAGGGAGGGTGGGAAACTAACTGCAGAGAGACAGAGAGATAGCAATATTCAGTGAAGCAAATAAATACACAGAAAAATAAAATGCAATACTATCTTTAACACAATATTCAGTGAAACAAATAAATAAAATGAAAAAATAAAATGCAGTTCTATCCTATAACACTGCAAGTTGTACTTATCTCAGCTGGGAATAAAGTTGATGTAGGTATATAAAAGCTAACCAAACAGCTGAAACATTCAGCTATTCAGCAGAAATAAATTCAGAGATAAGTGACTAAGACTTATAAGCACAGAGAAACCCTCTAGGCTAAGATTTCAACACAGAATATCAATGAAGTGTGAATAATAACCCCCACTTACTGCAGAGAGACAGAGAGATCACAATATTTAGTGAATTAAATAAATAGACAGAAAAATAAAATGTAGTACTATCTTTAACACAATATTCAATGAAACAAATAAATTATTTATTTATTATTTATTTATTTGCAGTTGGTTTACCAGGATAGTCCATTAGGCCAAATGAACCCGTTTTCAATGGAGTCCTGGGGAGAAAAGCTCCAAAACTAAATAGGTTACAATAGGTTGTTCTTAATAGTTGCACAAATTATACTCTTATACAAAGGTTAAAGATACAGAAAAATAATTTGCAAGTAAATACTTAATAGATAATACAGACTAAAAGGAAATTTAGCATGAAAATATTGAGAAATAATATCATATTCGGAAGCAAACACTTACAGGGTGTGGCTTAGAGCATTATTTCCAATTTTCATAGGGATAGTAATATGTAAGAGTTAGGGGTGAATAACAAGGAGAGTTGCAGGAGGAAACAGAGGAAGGAAGGAAGGAAGATGGAATTTGCAATTAATATGTAAGAGTTAGGAGTGAATAACAAGGAGAGTTGCAGGAGGAAACAGAGGAAGGAAGGAAGATGGAATTTGCAAGAGTAAGTTATGTGGGGTGGGAGCAAGAGCATTCCCACTGGGATACAAGATGTGAATGAAGATATCTTTTAAAAATAAAATGGTTGTGGGTGGTGCGAATGGAAGGTGGTAGGGAGTTCCAAAGGCATGCAAGGCCATAAGACAGACGATTTCTTCCTGGGGGACGAGTTGGTTTATATATTTCTAACAGATTTTGATTGTTGGATCGTAATACTCTATCAGGAAGGTGCATTTTAAAAGCTGATGAAAGGGAGGGACAGAGGGAAGGGTTGAAAATAAGCTTATGTGCAAGATTTAGTTGAATATATGCGAGATAACTGGGTAGCTCTAGCCATTTCAGTTTTTGGAGAGAGGAACAGTGGTGTGTGGAGGACTTGTAGTTGGTAGCGAACTTGGCAATTTTGTTGTAGCAAGAGGAAAGTCATGTTTTTAGAGAGGACTGTAGATTAGTTAGGAGTGGAGCTCCGTAGAGAAGGGAGGAGATGAGAAATGAAGTAGAGAGGGTGATTTTGGTAGCAGGTGTGAGATAATAATATTGTTGGTAAAGCATACCTAGTTTTTGATGGGTTTTTTAGATATTTAGCTGTAGGTAGAGTTGAATTTGAGCTGGCTATCAATTTGGACCCCAAGTAACTTGGTCTCTGACACCAGTTCCAGCGGTACATTATTTTGACTAGTGATGGAGAATGTGTTTATATCGAAAGACATTGCCTTAGAGGGGGTAAATAACATAAATTTAGTTTTAGAGGCATTGAGTGCTAGGTGATTTGTTTTCATCCATTGCTCAGTGGTTGTAAAGGCATCCTGAGTCAGTTTTAGGAGTGAGGGGATAGAAGTGGCAGAGCAAATAATAGTAAAATCATCAGCATATTGGATGATATCTGAGAATGGGATAGAGTTGTGGAAATCATTTATAAATATATTAAAGAGAAGGGGACCCAGTATAGAGCCCTGGGGTACCCCAGTGGGGGTATTTAGAAATGAGGAGGTAGCCTTTTTCCATTTGACTGCTTGATACCTGTTAGATAAGTAGCTGGAGAACCAGTTCAGAGTGGAGGGAGATAAGCTGAGTTTTGAGAGTTTAGTTAATAGCAGGTTGTGGGAGATAGTGTTGAAGGCCTTGGAGAGGTCAAGTAGTAGGGTAGAAACAATTTGGCCAGAGTCTCGGGCTTTATTTACAATTTCAAGTAAGGAGAGGAGGGCAGTCATAGTGCTATGATTTGGTCTGAAGCCGTGTTGTGTGGGAGTTAGTAGGTGATTATCTAAGAGATGTGGAAGGAGTTGTAGTTGGATGCATTTTTCTAGGAGTTTAGAGATGGGGGACAGAATAGCGATGGGGCAGAAATTAGAAATTAGTAACATTGTTGTTGTTGCCACCTTTATGTAAAGGTATGATAAAGGCCTTTTTCCAAATTTGAGGTACCATACATTCTTGGATAGAACGGTTGATTAAAATGCTAATGGGGTAGGAGATTGCTTCAGCAGCTTTGCTAAGAAAGTAAGAAGGGATATTATCAGGAGCATTAGTGCATGGCTTCAGTTTTAGAAGGAGTTTCTTTATAGTAGAAGTGGGTATAGGTTTTAATGAGAAAAAAGTAGAGTGTGAAGAGGGGGAATTAGGGGCAGAAGAAGATAATGACGTAGTTGGAGTAGGAGAAGGAGAGGAGGGACGAAAGTTAGTAGATGGGAGTGAGGATGTAGGAGCAGTGCAGGGTAGAGTGCTGGTGGGGGAGGGTGGGGGAGTATTGGAGTATGTAGTGGTGTTAGAGAAAGATGATGTTAATTTGGAAATAGAATCAATGAAAATAGAAACAGAAAAACTGAAATGCAGTACTATAATCCAAAAACAGGAGCAACTGGAGAAAAAATCCACAAAACTACAAACAAATAAACTCCAGTGGAAACAGCAAGTCCCAATGAAGGCAATCTCTAACCAACAAAGCACGGGAGCCCAAATTAATATTCCAAAGGTTTATTCCACAGAAAACAGATAGTAGATTGAGCGCTTTCATATCCCTGTAAATGACAGCATAATTCCCTAATATTTGCACTTGCACATTGGGGTGGTCACTCTGTTGCAATGTCACAGGAAGAACGAGCTTAGTACGGCCTTTAACAAGCTCTGGGAATAGCGGTAGTGGTTGAAAATATTAGGGAATTGTGCTGTTATATACAGGGATATGAAAGCACTCAATCTACTATCTGTTTTCTGTAGAATAAACCTTTGGAATATTAATTTCGGCTCCCATGCTTTGTTGGTTAGAGATTGCCTTTATTGGGATTCGTGTTTGTAGGAAAATGCAGTACTATCTTATAACACTGCAAGTTTGTACTTATCTCAGCTTGTAATAAAGTTGATTTAGGTATATAACAGTTAACCAAACAACTCAAATATTCAGCTATTCACCAGCTTTTCAGCAGAATTATATATTACCTATATATAATATATTACCTGTATTCATATTACCTATATATACACATGTATATAAAACTCTACAGATATATATATATATATATATATATATATATATACATATATATATATATATATATATATATATATATATATATATATATATATATATATCTTATATGTACCACATACTGATAGGTAAGGGCAATCATGTCTGATGGGGACAGGGAGAGACAGTTAGGCATACATAGCTGTCTGTATGCACACACATATATTGACATCTCAGGTCTATAGGCAGGTGAGGTTTTAGACATGGGCTGAAATTAGCCAAGTGTAGTAGCATGTCCACTATGACCATCAGTACTTACAAGGGGACTCCAGTCCAGTCTTACCTGTAGTCCAGATTTTGTGTGCTACAGCCACTTGGCTGCTGTACCTGATTACACAGTCCAGAATCTCCCTTATATAATGCCAAAGGGATCCCACAGCTGTGTGCTGCCCATAATATCTGACTCATATCTAGGTGTGTACAGATTGTATTAGTCTGAATAGGGTTTTTCATCATATGTCTGGTATGTTTTACTTAGCAATGTGATTTCCTGATACATCAGTGGCAGATCGTTATAGATTGACATGATGAACTGCTGACATACATTTGATTTACTGACTCCATAGACAGCAGGGAACCCCTGCTACTGCATGACCTATTCTACTCTGCAATTTCTACATTTGTCTGGCCAGTAGTTCATCCTTCTCTTTATATGTGGCCCTGTGTCCCATTCCTGTTCCTGTCTTTGTCCACAGTTGCAGCTCTATGTAGTTGTAGGTATGTTTTCACTGGGGTACAAGATGTAACATCATACATTTTTTTACAGTGAGCTGATCAAAGGAAGGACACTCAGCAAACTCGGAGCTACAATACATAACATTAAGTATCCTGTTTTTTGTTTATTTTGTTCTTTATTTCTTTGTTGTTTATAGCACTTTGTGTACTGTGTATTTTTTCTAGCTAGTTTCACTGTGTGTGAGGTATTAAAAGGAAATTGTCCTCTCTTATTAAGCATCTGTTGGGTTGTTTGTTTATGATAACTTGTTGCAGTTAAACTCTTTTTCCTAGTGGCTCCTTTAGCTGTTTAAAACTTTCATTTAAAGGCTCACTGCTGCTTTTCAGCTGTGAGTAACATTTCTGCAGTTTGTTCTAAGTAGTGGGGTATTTGTAGCATTTCCATATTCAGGCTTGTATTTGGGCCTAGTGTTTGTGGAGGCTGTGTGTCTGAGCACATAATTCAGGGACATCTTGTTTTAGCCAAAGCCATCAGGTATTTCAGTGAGAGAGAATTGTTTGAGGTCATTGGCTGACTGAGGTCTCCTGGACTACAGCTTAGACTAAGCACCTCATTGGTTCTTTTGAGATTTCTTTCTTAAAAGCTGTCTCAGGTTTCAACTTTCTGTTACCTAAGAAGCTCAGTTGTGAGTGTTCAGCCATTTTACAGTGAGCTGATCGAAGGAAGGACACTCAGCAAACTCGGAGCTACAATATATAACATTAAGTATCCTGTTTTTTGTTTATTTTTGTTCTTTATTTCTTTGTTGTTTATAGCACTTTGTGTACTGTGTATTTTTTCTAGCTAGTTTCACTGTGTGTGAGGTATTAACTGGAAATTGTCCACTCTTATTAAGCATCTGTTGGGTTGTTTGTTTATGATAACTTGTTGCAGTTAAACTCTTTTTTCTAGTGGCTCCTTTAGCTGTTTAAAACTTTCATCTAAAGGCTCACTGCTGCTTTTCAGCTGGGAGTAACATTTCTGCTGTTTGTTTCCCACCCTTCATCCCTGTTGGAATAGTGTTTTTATAGTTGGTGGCTTTGCAGTTGCCCGCCCCTAGTATAAATTTGATCTGGGACCCTCCTCCCAGTCTAGTGTCATTACCTCATTCTACCCAGTACAGGGAGAGCATTTGAGAAGGCCAATCAGCTTAGTTTCTGCTACTCCTTTCTCTCTTTTCTTTCTCTCTTTCCAAAAAAAAAAAAAAAAAATTATCTGCTTTTACTGTATTTGTGTTTTTTCCTACTTTATTTTCCTTTTGCGTCATCTTAAAAGTACTCAATTGTATTTAGTACTGCTTGGTGTAACTCATTGTAAGCCTTTTAGTTTAAGCACATGGGCTACAGACCAGTTTTACATTAGGAAGGTTTGTGGTCTGCACTGTAGTGGCAGAAGAGGTAGCTTACATCCTTCTAAGTTGGAAACTGCTGATTGAGGGCTCAGTGTCTGTTATTCTAAAAGTGTATTAATTCTGGTTTAAGCACTTGGGCTTGATGCCAGTTATTTTACATTAAGAGGGTTTGTGTTCTGCACTCTTGTGGGAGGAGAGGCTGGACTCTGTCCTTCTGAGCTGGGAATTTCTGGTTAAAGCTTATAGTGCCTGCATATTTGAACTCCTTCTTACTGAAATTGGTACACCTCGTTTGCTGTAGCATAGACTAGATCCAGGCCTGCTGAATCTAGCTTTGTTTGTATAACTTGAGCACTAATCCAGGCATTCTTTAAAGTATTCAGTTGTATTTATTACTGCTAGTAGTAACTTGATTAAAGTGTAGCTATCATTTCTAAGTCTTTTGGATTAAGCACTTGGGCTTCAGACCAGTTGTTTTACATTAGGAAGGTTTGTGGCCTGCACTGTGGTGGCAGGACAGGTAGCTTACATCCTTCTAAGTTCGGAACTGCTGATTGAGAGCTCAGTGTCTGTTATTCTAAAAGTGTATTAGTTCTGGTTTAAGCACTTGGGCTTCAGGCCAGTTATTTTACGTTAAGAAGGATTGCGGTCTGCACTCTTGTGGGAGGAGAGGCTGGACTCTGCCCTTCTGAGCAGGGAATTTCTGGTTAGAGGCTTATAGTGCCTGCATATTCTAACTGTTTCTTACTGAAATTGGTACACCTTGTTTGCTATAGCATAGACTAGATCCAGGCCTGCTGAATCTAGCTTTATTTGTATGCTTGTTGTTTGTTTATTTCCCTGAAATGCTAATTCCACCTAAAATGTGGCCTTTTAGCATTTCTGTGGATCCCTAGTGATATCTGCATTGCTTACTGTACTTATTTCCTTGTTTCACTTGAAAGAAAGTTACTGTTTGTCATTTTTGCATTTAAGTTACCTGTAACACATTGCATTTAAGTTACCTGGCACTTGCTCACTAAAGCAATTATATAAGTCAGCTCTAAAAATTAAAAGCACTACACCCTCACAAACTCCCTTGAGTACCTTGTTCCCCATTGGCCCTTTTTTTCAATTATAAAGGAATTCCCAATACTATTCTAGCATGTCCAAAGGTCAGTTGTCAATCTCCTCTCCGGTCCAGCTGGTGAATCTGGGAATCTTGAGGCAATGTTACAACTGCCTCATGTACACAGACAACCCTCTCCTCCTCCCAACAAATTCCAACATATGTGAGAGATGCAACCATATAGCCAAACTGGAGGCTAAGCTCTCTCAACTCAGTACTGGCGTAACCAGTCAGGAAGAGAAGGAAACCACACTCACTACAATTCCAGTCTCACATAGACCTACCACGACAACAAACCAAACACATAAACACACAAAAACATATTCAGAGGCTCTAAATAAAAATCTGCCTAAGCAGCAGAGACCTCCAAAGCAGACACCCAAGCAACTGCTACCCCAAAACAAAACATGTGCATCACATAGCTCACAAAGCCAGTGTGCCGAACAGTCACAGCCCTTAAGGCTAAACAACACACCTGATACACTTGTAATAGGTGACTCTATCGTCAGGCACACTGACGTCCTGCTCACCAGGCTGAACAAGGAGAAGGTCACGGTGAGCTGCCTGTCGGGAGCTAGGATCCGCCACATAACACAAGCACTCAGGTCACTCCAAGGCAAGTACAAATATGACTCAGTCATTGTCCATGCTGGTGTGAATGACCTGAGACGTACCTCCCTGGACTACATGAAAAGAGACATAGAGGAGCTCTCTGAGCATGTAGCCCAGGCCGGTATGACCCTGACCTTGAGTAGCATCTTACCCTCACCAAGAATGATGCCAAAATATGAAGACAAGATGATCAATTTCAACAATTGGCTTAAGTGTTGGTGTCATTCAAAGGGGATCCAATGCCTGTCAGCCTGGGATGACATGCTCGACAAGCCACGATGCTTCGCTAGGGACGGCTTGCACCTGTCACCCCTGGGCTTTCGGATATTGGCAAACGCTCTTGCTACCCCCATAGTGCCTTTTTTTGGCAAGGCTTTAAAGACAAACCCACCTCCATAGGTATCACAAGGGATAAGAAACTAAGAGTAATGCTACTCAACGCCAGAAGTCTAAACCTCAAGATGCACGCACTCAAAACTCTCCTTAGCATGGAGAACATTGATATCTGTGCAGTAACAGAAACCTGGTTCAAGGCTCCCGAGAGCACTCCAGCACTACCAGGTTATACCTCATACCATGCTTTTCGGCCCCAAAACTTGGACCGAACCACAAAATTAGGGGGAGTATCAATATTCGTCAAAGATACCCACACCTCCAGGTTGGTGGCACAGCACGAATTATCAGAGACTATCCATGTTCATAGGTTCATAGTTTAGTACTAAGCTAACTGCCCTTGCGAGCCATTTTAAGCCTAGCCAATTATCCCTTGTGAGACTCAAACCCTGCACCTTGTGTTTGTAATGCAAACACCTTAAACGTTAAGCCACCCTCCCAATCCCTGTGCAACTAACTGTGGGTAAAACTGCCTTCCAGTTTATAGCCTGCTACAGACCACCCTCCCAAACACAGGAAACCCACTTGGCCTTCCTGAGAATACTGGAAAATATGAAGGTCTCTCCAAACACCATTATATTGGGTGACTTCAACTACCCAAACATAGACTGGGAGCATTACTCTAGCTCCAACACCCTAGCCCAAAGGTTCCTAGAATTTATAAACTCAAATGCTATGGAACAACTTGTTACCACTCCCTCAAGAGGGGAAAACATACTGGACCTGATCATCACCAACATGGGGACACTATGCTCCAGACCAGAAGTGTATCCCTCACTGGTAAGATCAGACCATAAACTAATCTCACTGGATATTCACATCCCAACCCCACCCCCTGCCCAGAAAACCACAGTGAAAAACTTCTCTAAAGCAAATTTCACACACCTCAAAACCGAGGCGAAATCCTTCAAAGCCCCCGGGCCTGTGGAAAATACGGCCCAGACCGCAGAATCCTTTATAAATGCATTCTATGAACACCTTCAGGAATGCATGGATCATGCAATCCCAAATAAAACCAAGACCCAATCCTCCAAAGGCAGACGTCCTGTCTGGTGGACCCCAGCCATAAACAAACTATACAATAGAAGGAGGAAGCAACTACATGATAGAGCAAAATCCCAATAAGGGAAGGCATCTCTGATTAGTATTAGCAAAAAACTATGGGCACTCATAAAATTGTCTAAGGCCAGCTTCGAGAGAAAAATTGCACAGGACACTAAGGATAATCACAAGGCTTTCTTTAGTTATGTTAGGAACCTGGGTGGGAATTCCCAGATATGCTCAGAATTAGTCCAAAATGACAGAAAATACACCGAACCCACAGACATTGCCAACATCCTAGCTGACAGGTTCAGCGCAAACTTCTCCCCCCTTTCCCCACCAAAAGGGCAAATATCTATCCCAACAGAGTGCTGCCCCCTGACATCTCAGATGCTCAGGTAAGAGCCACCCTCTCCAAAGCCAAAAACACAGCATCAATGGGACCAGATGGTGTCCCGGGCTGCGTCCTACATGAACTCCAAGAAGAGCTAAACCCAAACATAAAACTACTGTTCAATCTTAGCCTTACTACAGGATATGTACCCAAAGAGTGGCGTACAGCAACAGTGGTCCCTCTCCACAAAGGTGGTGCCTCAACGGATCCTGGAAACTATCGCCCCATAAGCCTGACTAGCTTGGTCTGCAAAGCTATGGAAAGGATCATCATGGACCTCATAAATAAAGATCTTGGGGACCTACAAACACTGGATCCTACCCAGTTTGGCTTTGTTAAGGGCAGATCCTGCCTCTTAAACCTGGTCGATTTCTTTGAAACAGTCACCAAGGCCATTGACGAGGGGAAGGTGGTCCACACAGCCTACCTGGACCTCGCAAAAGCCTTCGATACAATACCCCACTCGGGCATTATAGATAAGCTCACCAGCTTAAATATAAACCCTATGTCACTAGATGGGTTGCAAACTGGCTCAAGGACAGAACCCACATGGTTAGAATTGCTGGAGCCATGTCAGACTCCAAACCAGTTACAAGTGGCATCCCACAAGGCTCAGTCCTGGGACCTCTCTTGTTCGGTATATATTTCTCGGGTACAGGCCAACACGGAAGGACTGTGGCTGACCAAGTCCGCAGATGACTGCAAACTGGGCCATAATCAACTCTCCAGCCGACACAACCATCCTCCAAAAGGGCCTCATAGAAACAGACAACTGGTGCCAGAGCCATGGCCTCAAGCTAAATGCCAAAAGTGTATAGTCATCCCCTTTGGCAAAAACAAAGTGCCCACAAATTACCACATAGGTGTTAATCCATTAAGTACAGAAGAAGTCATTAGGGACCTGGGGACCCAAGTTGATAGCAATCTCTCATTTGACAACCACGTGGCCAAAGTGGTTAGAAAAACATTTTATATAGCCCACCTAATCATGAAGGGATTCACATCTAGATCAGGGAGATCATCGTGCCTCTTTACTCATCCCTCATCAGGCCCATAATTGAGTACAATGCCCCTTTGGGATGTACCTTACCAGACACCTGCAGCAACTGGAAAGACCCCAAAAGTACCTCACCAAGAGGATCAAAGGGCTCAAACAGATGCCATATGCTGCCCGGTTAAAGAAACTCCAGCTCTACTCAGTGGCATACCGCCTGCTCAGAGGCGATCTGTGCCTGATGTATAAAGCCATGTCCAACCCGGAATTAATGGACATGCTGCACCTCAGAAAATCCAAATCCCATCGAGCTACACGCCGAGAGACTTGAACCTCAGCACTGAAATAAATAGGACATGCTGGAGGGACAGATTCATAACCCAGAGGCTCCCTTCACTCTGGAATAAAATCCCAGTCCAGGTTAGGCAGAGTCCCACATTGACTCTCTTCAAGAGGAATCTTGATGAGTGGATGGGAGATCGTAGGTTTACCCCGGCTATCACTTCTGTGTCACTGTTAGACAGAGGCACAGTATACTAACCTCAAAAAAAGGCATAGCAAAATTAATTTAAAATGGGTGGCGAAAGCCAAACACACTCTGGCTAGGCTTATAAATGCCCTAGGGCAGATAGCCTAGTATGAACCTATGAACCTATGAACCTATACACAGGGTTACAGGCTTCACACCTCTGACTGCATCTGTTTTGCAGGATGTCCAGCATTGTGCCCCATATGTCTGCTGTGGTCGTCAGACAATTTGCATTGTATTGGTATTATAATGCTACATGGTGCCCATACCTTTCAACCTCTTAGAGCAAGAAATCTGGACAAAGTCATATATAAGTACCTCTGTTTTGCTTTTTATTGCTTATTTTCACTAGTCGCACTATTCAGAGCATTTTGTATTAACTTTGCAACTTATTTGAACCTTTTATTGAATTCTGATACTGTTTGCACTTTAACTGATCATTTTTAAGTGTTTTTCAACTGTTGAACTGTTGAGGGCTACACACTCAAGTGTGATAGCCATTTTTCTGCTTTAAAAGTGCTTGTGCTACACTATGTTTTAATTTTCGAAAAATATTAAAAAAAAGAAAACAATCCTATCTATCTAGTCTTTTCCCACCTTTCTATATCCACTAGAGTCCGGTTTTCAAATTTTGCTGAATTCTGGGCTGTTTTGTAGTTTCTGGGTTGTCAAACCATACTAAGATAAAAAGGAAGCTTCTCTGTTCATCAGAGAGGTGAGCTTTGAGCAGCCTATCTGTTGCTGGAGGAGTGGTTTCAGCTCAGAATCTGTAGTTCTACTGGCGAGTTTGGGTTATTTCTATCCCTTTCATCTTTCTGTTTAAAAATCCATGTTTGCACAGTTTTGTACATCACACAGCACCGTTTAACTAGGGTTAAACTATTTCTGGTGCCAGAAAGTCTGCTCTTCTAATTTCCCTTAGAACTAGCCAGTTTTCTAGTTTTAGCACTCAAAGCTGTTTCCTTGTGCTCAGCACTTGTTCAAAACTCTTTGCAAGCACTAAATAATGTACACATTACTGCAGCACTCCACTTTCCTCACTTATTAGGAGGAAATCAGTTTTTAGTACTTAAATTAATAAGCACCTATCCAGGCATGACTAAGGGTCAGCTCCCGGTATTTTCCCCTGTCCACCTGATGAGTCTGGACATCTTGGGGCAATGCTGCAATTTCCTCATGTACACTGACAACCCTCTCCTCCTACTACCCGACACAACAACCTTACACACAGAGCTATCTGAGGAGGTACAGCTGCTATGTGATATGTAGCAATAAGTAGTCTGTTTTTTTTTTTTTTTTTTTGTAGTAGTTATTGCTTATTTTAGATATTTATAGCAATTTTATTGTATACTGCATACTTGTACTGTATTTCATAGCTATTGGCTCACTTTTTCTGTTGTGTTTTCTGCCTAAAATAGTTTAGGTTGTAGCTGTAATATTGTCCATATTCCTGATTGTGTTTGTGATAAACATTTCTGCAGTGTGTTCTGCCTAAAATAGTTTAGGTAGTAGCTGTAATATTCTACATATTCCTGATTGTGGTTGTGGGTCTAGTTGTTTGTTAGAGGCTGTTTTCTGAGCTCATTGTCCAGGCCATCTTAGTTAGCAAAGACCATCCCCCACTTCAGTGAGAGTTTAGTGTTTATGGTCATTGTCTAGTTGGGTTGCCAGGGCTACAGCTTGGAGAAACCACCTCACTAGTTCTTTTGAGCTTTTTTTAAATTTGTTTCAGGTTTCAACTTTCTGTTAAAAAGTTAACTTGTGTATTACAGCCATTACACACAGAGCTATCTGAGGAGGAGCAGCTGATCTGTGATATATAGCAATAAGTAGCCTGTTTTTTTTTTTTTTTTTTTTGCTTATTTGTAGTAGTTATTGCTTATTTTAGATATTTATAGCAATTTTATTGTATACTGCATACTTGTACTGTATTTCATAGCTATTGTATCACTTGTGATAAACATTTCTTTAGTGTTTTCTCCCACCCTCCCTCACTATTGGCATCTTGTCTTTATACCCGCTGGCCTTGCAGTTGCCCACCCCTACTCTAAATTTGATCTTGGACACTCCTCCCAGTCTAGTGTCATTAGCTCATTCTACCTAATACAGAGAGAACATCTGAGAAGGCCAACCCACTTAGTTTCTTTCCTTCTGTTCCTCCTTTCTCCCTTTCTTAAAAAAAAAATGTCTGAATATCCTTGTGCTCTGACTGTGCTTCTCAAACATTCTGGAAATATAGAGTATATTTTACTGCATTTATTAAAACTGTATCTGCCTTAATATTGCTACAACTCAAGTGTTCTAGGTTGCACTGCATCTGAATAGCTTTAGTGTGTTTTAGCTGCGTTTCTGTATATATAGACTTTTCTGTATATGTAGACTAGCGACTTATTTTACTGTATTACTGCCTCTTAAATTGTTTTTCAGTTGTGCACTTGCCCTGCTTCATTTAAAAAGTTTTAAATTGCTAATTTTGTAGAGTTTTTAATTGTATTTACTGTTTAGGGCTACACACTCAAGTGTGTTAGCCTTTCCCGTGTTTATTTAGTGTATTATTGCATTGTTTAGTCTGTTTTAACCAAAAAAAAAAATCTTGTTTGCTTGTTTCCCACTTTTCCTAGCTAGTATGGTCCAGATCCCAGGCTTTACTAGTTTCAGGACTTTATTTCCTGTGTTCGTTGCTACCCAGACATTGCTGAGGTAGAGGGAAATCCTACTGCTTACCAGTGGGAGTGGTGAGCATTGTACTGCCTGTCTAACACTAGAGGAGTGGTTTCCAGCTCTGAAATTGTAATTTTAGCCATTTTGGGCTGATTTCTATCCCTTTCACCTTTCTGGCTTAAAAACATGTGAGTTTGCACATTTTTTGCATCTTGCAGCACAGCGGGGCTACAGTTAAACTATTCTAGGTGCCAGAAAGTCTGTTCTTCAAATTTTCCCTTAGAACTTGCTGGTTTCTCAGTAGTAGCACTAAAATCTGAACCCCCATGACTAGCACTTGCTCTAGAACCTGCTGGAAAGCACTAGGAAGGCTTAAACTGATACAAGCACTCAACTCTCCTTGTTAATAAGGAGAAATTAATCATAGGCACTAAACAGCCTAAAACTGCAAAGTACCTTGCAAAGGTAAGGGAAAACAGCTCTTGTACTTTACAAAAAAGCACCTAAAAAGGCATGTCCAAGGGTCAGCTTCCAGTGATTTCTCCTGTCCACCTGGTGAATCTGGGCATACTGGGGCAATGCAGCAACTGCCTCATGTACACAGACAACCCTCTTCTCCTACCACTCAACACTACAATCTGCGAGAGATGCACTTACATAGCCAAACTGGAAGCAAAGCTCTCTGCAGCCAAGATTGTGCTAGACAATCAAGAGGAGAAGGTTAACACCTGCACTACACCTCAAGCAACACATAGCCCTTCAAAACCCACATCATCAACACCCACACATAGCAACACTAAACCCACATATGTGGAGGCCCTTAACATTAACCTGCCCAAGCAACAAGGACCTCTGAAGCAGAAACGCTAATAAACACCAGTCACAAACAAAGTGACACATAGCTCACAACACCAGTGTGCAACCCAACAACCGACCCTAAGGCAAGACAACATACCCAGCACTTTAGTCATAGGTGACTCTATAGTCAGGCACACTGATGTCCCACTCACCAGGCTTAACAAGGAGAAAATTACAGTCAGCTGCCTGTCGGGTGCCACCATCCACCACATAACGCATGCACTCAAGTCACTCCACAACAAGTACAAATACGACACTGTCATTGTCCATGTTGGAGTGAATGACTTGAGATGTAACTCCCTGGACTACATGAAAAGAGACATGGAAGAGCTCTCGGTTCATCTGGCCCAGGCAGGTATGACCCTAGCCCTGAGTGGCATCCTGCCTTCGCCCAGAATGATACCATAGTATCAGGACAAAATGATTGACTTCAACAATTGGCTAAGCTTCTGGTGTCATGCAAAGAGGACCCAGTATCTGTTTGCCTGGGATGACATGATCGACACACCACGATGCTTTGCCAGAGATGGTCCGCACCTGTCACCCCTGGGATTCAGGTTATTGGCTAATGCTTTTGTCACCTCTATAGTACCATTTTTAGGCAAGGTTCAAAGGACAAAACCACCACTGTAACAGATACAAGCATGCAAAATCTGAAGGTAATGCTACTCAATGCTAGAAGTCTAAACCACAAAATGCACTCTCTCGAGGCGCTCATAAAAAATGGAGAACATCGATATCTCTACAGTAAATGAGACCTGGTTCAAGGCTCCATAGACCACCCTTGCAATACCAAGCTATAACTCTTGCCACACTTTTTGGCCACCAAACCAAGACCAAAACACTAAAGGTGGAGGAGTGTCCATATTCACCAAAGATATTCACACCTCCAGGCTAGTTGTCCAACACAATGCATCTGTAATTCTCCAGGTGCAACTAACACTAGGTAAGACTGCAATCCATATTGTAGCTTGCTACAGATCCCCCACCATGCCCCAAGATTCTCACTACAGCTTTCTAAACATACTGAAAAATACTAAGATACAACCAAACACCCTAACATTGGGTGATTTCAACTACCCTGCCATTAACTGGGAAAACTACTCGGGTACCAACACCTTTTCCCAATGGTTCATGGAATTCATAAAGTCCAAAGCTCTGGATTAACTAATCCATTGTCTCACCAGGGGCTCCAGTATCCTAGACCTGGCCATTACTAACATGGGAGATAGATGCTCCACATCAGTTGTCACCCCTCATTGGTCAGGTCTGACTGTAAGCAAATCACCCTTGACATCCACATCCCACCCCCACCCCCCAGTAAGGAAACTTCTGTAAAAAAACTTCTCCAAAGCGAACTTCATTCTACTCAAGTCAGAACTGACAAACTTCATGAACCCCATACAGACGGGAGCTGAAAGTTTGACTGCTGAATCCTACACAAAGGCACTGTACGAGCACATCCACTCGTGCATGAATCGTGCCATCCCAAATAGAACCAAGATGCTCTCCTCCAAAAAAGGAAGCCAATCTGGTGGTCCCCTGCCATAAACAAACTATACAACAGAAGAATGAAACTGTTGCAGGAAAGAGGAAAATCCCAGGATGCAAAAAACTCCCTTAATAGCCTCAGTAAGAATCTGAGATCCCTCATAAAATCCTCCAAAGCTAGTTACAAAAATAAAATTGCCAAAGATTCCAACGACAACCACAAGGCATTCTGTAGTTATGTCAAGAATCTAAATGGCAGTGCTCAGATATGCTCTGAGCTACAACAGAATGGCATTAAATATACTGATCCCAAGGATATTGTCAATATCCTGGCAGATCGATTTAGTGCCAACTTCACCCCCCTCTCACCCCCTAAAGGGCCCATCTCATTACCAAATGATTGCCAAATTCTGGTAATCATGGCCACACAGGTAGAAATTGCACTCTCCAAAGCTAAGAATACAGCATCCATGGGACCAGATGACATCCCGGGTTGTGTATTACATGAACTAGAAAAGGAACTGCCACCTTACCTAAGTGTCATGTTTAATCATAGCCTCACCTCAGGCTTTGTGCTCACTGAGTGGTGCACAGCTACAGTTATCCCAGTCCACAAGGGAGGATCCACCTTGGATCCCGGGAGCTAATGTCCCACCATTCTGATGAGCCTGATCTGCAAGGGCATGGAATGCATTATCATGGAACTTATAAACAAAGACATTGGCAACCTTCAAACACTGGACCTCATCCAATTTGGGTTCATGATGGGCCGATCTTGTCTCCTGAACCTGATAGACTTCTTCAAATCAGTCTCCAGAGCTGTGGACGAGGGTAAGGTGGTCCACACAGCCCATCTGGACCTTGCCAAGGCCTTCAACTGCATCCCCCGCTCTGGAATCATAGATAAGCTTACTAAGCTGGGCATAAATCCATACATCACTCGATGGGTTGCCAACTGGCTTACTGACAGAACCCAGACTGTAAAAGTAGCTGACTCCAAACCCAGCTCCAGACAAGTGACAATTTGAGTACCCCAGGGTTCAGTCCTGGGACCACTCTTTTTTGGCATCTACTTCTCTGAAGTACAGGCCAACACTAAGGGACTCTGGCTAACAAAGTTCACAAATGACTGCAAATTGGGAGCCATTATTGAATCCCCAAATGATGTGGATATTCTACAAAAGGGCCTTACAGAAAAAGATGATTGGTGCCAGAGCCATGGGCTCAAGCTTAATGCCAAAAAATGTATAGTTATCCACTTTGGGAAAAACCATGTACCCATGAATTACCACATAGGTGGCAGTACACTAAACACCGAACGTGTGATGAGAGACTTAGGGACACAGGTGGACATTTGTCTTACCTTCGATAACCTCATCGCCACAACAGTCAGGAAATCTTTCTATGTGGCACACCTCATCACTAAGGGCTTTTCATCCAGAAAAAAGGAGGTCATTATTCCACTGTACTCATCCCTCATTAGACCCATTATAGAGTGCAATGCCCCATTTGGTATGTACTTCACAAGACATCTGCAACAGCTGGAAAGGCCGCAGAAATACTTCACTAAAAGAATCACAGGCCTAAAGCAGATGCCCTATGCTGACCATCTAAAAAAACTCCAGCTATACTCTGTGGCATATCATCTACTCAGAGGTTATCTCTGCTTAACATGTAAGGCCATGTCAAACTCTGAGCTGTTGGGCATGCTCCACTTAAAGAAACACCAATCCCTCAGAGCCACATGCTCCAGGGATCTAAACCTTGTCATCACAATGAACAAAACATGCTAGAGGGCTAGGTTTCTGGCCCAGAGACTCTGCATACTCTAGAATAGACTGTCCATACGTGTCAAGCAGAGCGCCTCCTTGGCCCTCTTTAAAAGTAACTTTGGCGATTGGATGGGAGATAGGAAATTCACCCCAGGGATCACATCAGTCGCCCTGCTAGACAGGGGTCCAGGGAAGTAAATATAGTGGGAAGAAATATCCAGGGAAGTGTTATTGCTAGGCTTGTATAGGCTCTAGGGCCAATAGCGTAGTACCAACCTATGAACCTATGAACCTGTAAGCGATGCAGTTATATAGCCAAACTGGAAGCCAAGCTCTCTCCAGCCAAGACTGTACTTGACAGTCAAGAGGAGATGGTAAATACCTGTGCCACACCACACTGAACACATAGTCCATCAAAACCTACACCACCTAAACCCACACATAGTAACACAAAATGCACACCTACATTCACGGAGGCTCTCAATAAAATTCTGCCCAAAAAACAGAGACCTCCAAAGCTGAAACACAAGCAACCACCACCCCCAACACTACCAAAATGACACATAGCCCACAAAATCAGTGTGCCACTCAACCTCAGCTGTTAAGGCAAAGCAACATACCCAACACACTAGTCCTAGGTGACTCTACAGTCAGGCACACTGATGTCCCACTCACCAGGCTAAACAAGGAGAAAGTTACTTTCAGCTGCCTGTCAGATGCCAAGATCCGCCACATAACACAAGCACTCAGGTCACTCTACAACAAGTACAAATATGACTCTGTCATTGTCCATGTTGGTGTGAATGACCTGAGATGTACCTCATTGAACTACATGAAAAGAGACATGGAGGAGCTCTTGGATCATATAGCTCAGGCAGGAATGATTCAAACCCTGAGTTGCATCCTGCCATTGTCCAGAATGATAACACAATGCAAAGACAAAATGACTGACTTCAACAATTGACTAAGTTTCTGGTGTCATTCTAAGGGATCCAGTGTCTGTCTGCCTGAGACGACATGATCGACAGACCACAATGCTTTGCCAGAGATGGCCTGCACCTCTCACCCCTGGGATTCCAGATACTGGTTAAGGCTCTTGCCACCCCTATAGTGCCTTTTAAAGGCAAGGTTCAAATGACAAACTCACCACCGTAGTAGGTATAAGGAAGCAAAATCTGAGGGTAATGCAACTTAATGATAGAAGTCTAAACCTCAAAATGCACTCGCACGTGGCACTCCTTAAAATGGAGGACATCGACATTTGTGCAGTGATGGAGACCAGGCTATAGACAGCTCTCCTGCATTACTAGACTATAACTCATACCACACCTTTTGACCACCTAATCTGGACCGAAACATTAAAGGAGGAGGTGTGTCCATATTCATTAAGGATATCCACACCTCTAGGCTAGTTGCTCAACATAATGCATCTGAAATTATCCAACTACAACTAACACTGGACAAGACTGCAATCCAGGTTCTAGCTTGTTACAGATCCCCTGCCATGCCACAGGATGCCCACTCCACATTTCTTGATATACTGGGTAATATTAAGGTACAGCCCAATACCTTAATAATGGGTGATTTCAACTACCTCACCATCAACTGGAAAAACTACTAATGTACTAACTCATTTGCTCAACGCTTTCTGGAATTCATAAATTCTAAATTCTGGTTCAGCTTGTCCATGCCCCCACCAGGGGCAGCAGTATCCTGGACCTGGTTATTACCAATATGGGCAACCGATGTTCCATGCCAGAGGTCAACTCCTTGCTGGTCAGGTCCGACCACAAGCTAATCAGCCTAGACATCAATATCCCACCCCTATCCCCCATTAAGGAAACCACAGTAAAATAATTCTCCAAAGCCAACTTAATGCTTCTTAAGACAGAAGTGGCAAGCTTCAAGACACCCATTCAGGCGGAAAATAGAGGTACGACTGCTGAATCCTATACAAATGCACTGTATAAGCATATACATGAGTGCATGGATCGTGCCATTCCCAACAGAACCAAGATGCTATCCTCCAAAAAAAGGAAGCCAATCTGATGGTCCCCTGCCATAAACATACTCTACAACAGAAGGAAGAAGCTGTTGCAGAAAAGAGTAAAATCCCCTGATTGCAGGAACTCCCTGGTCAGCCTCCGTAAGAAGCATTCTACAGCTATGTCAAGAATTTCAATGGCAACACTCAGATCTGCTCTGAGCTACAGCACAACGTCACTAGATATACAGAGCCAACTGATATTGCCAACATCTTGGCAGATAGGTTCAGTACAGATTTCACCCCCCTTCACCCCCCCAAAGAGCCCATCACTATACCAGGAGAATGCAAAGCCCCTGTAATCACAGCTGCACAAGTAAAGATCACACTCTCCAAAACCAAGAACACAGCATCCATGGGACCTGACAACATCCCCAGGCTGCATTCTGCATGAACTACAGAATGAAATGAGACCCCACCTAAGTACCATGTTCTATCATAGCCTCACTTCAGGCTTTGTGCCTACTGAATAGTGCACAGCGACGGTTATCCCACTCCACAAAGGGGGTACCACTATGGACCCTGGGAACTACCACCACATTAGCATGACAAGTCTGGTCTGCAAGGCCATGGAATGTATCATCTTGGAGCTTATAAACAAGGACATAGGTAACCTCCAAACTCTGGACCCCACTTAGTTTGGGTTTGTAAAAGGTAGGTCATGCCTCCTAAACCTGACTGACTTCTTTGAAGCAATCACCAGAGATGTGGATGAGGGTAAGGTGGTGCACACAGCCTATCTTGACCTTGCCAAGGCTTTCAACACCACCCCCACTCTGGAATTATAGATAAACTCACTAAACTGGGCATAAACCCTATGTCACAAGATGGGTGGCCAACTGGCTCACTGACAGAACCCACATAGTGAAAGTAGCCGACTCAAAATCCAACTTCAGACCAGTGACAAGTGGAGTATCACAGGGCTCAGTCCTGGGTCCTCTCCTGTTTAGCATCTACTTCTCAGAAGTCCAGACTAATAGAGCAGGTCTTTGGCTAATGAAGTTCGTAGATGACTGCAAACTACGTGCCATAATAGGATTGCCTAATGATGTCGACATTCTACAAAGGGGCCTCACTGAGACTGATGCTTTGTGTCAAAGTCATGGCCTCAAGCTCAATGCCAAGAAGTGCATTGTCATTCCCTTTGGGAAAAACACTGTACCCATGAACTACCACATAGGCAGTAGCCTACTAAACACTGAAAGTGTGTTAAGGGACCTTGGGACATAGGTGGACCGAAGTCTCTCCTTTGATAATCACATCGCCACAGTAGTCAGGAAATCCTTGTACATGGCACACCTCATCACAAAGGGGTTAACCTCCAGAAAAAAGAGGTAATTGTTCCTCTCTACTCATCCCTCATCAGACTCATTATAGAGTACAATGCCCCATTTGGCATGTACCTCGCAAGATATCAACAACAACTAGAACAGCCACAGAAATACCTCACTTACCAGCCTCAAACAGATGCCATATGCAGGCTGTCTCAAAAAACTCCAGCTCTACTCTGTCGCTTATCATCTACTCAGAGGCAACCTCTGTCTAACATGCAAAGCCATGTCAATCCTAGATCTGTTGGACATGCTACACTTAAGGAAATCCCAATCCCTCCGACCCTCATGCTCCAGGGACCTAAGCCTTGCCATCACAATAAACACAACATGCTGGAGGGATAGATTCCTGTCCCAGAGACTTCCCATGCTCTGGAACAGACTACCCATTCATGTCAAGCAAAGCTCCCCATTAGTCCTTTTTAAGAAAAATCTTGACAATTGGATGGGAAATAGGAAATTCACCCTGGGGATCACTTCTGTGGCTCTGCTAGACAGGGGCACATGAAAATAACTTTCTTGGGTGGTGTAAGCCAGGGAACTTTTTTGGCTAGGCTTATATAGGCCCCAGGGCTGATAACCTAGTACCTAACTATAAACCTATGAACCTATAACAGAGAAACACAGGCCCAGAAATATTGACAATTTTTTTACTATTGCTCTTACTAACTTAGACAGTTGGTAGAGTAACACGTGTTGTATTAGCATGAATTTTCTGAAGGGTATGAAGTCTGCATCTCAAATGTCTGTCATTATTTTCTAACATCAACCTTTATTGATTGCAATATTATGAAAAATGGACCAGAAATATGAGACACAACTGTGGACATTCTTACATTTGAGAGGTATGATGGTGCCCACTGACTTGTAAGTACTGATACAGTTACATGACGGCCTTGACATCCTGCTACTATACTGACTTGTTACCACCTGCTGTTCTACTAGCCCCCATTTAGGTTACTCAGAGCCCTGTACTGTCCATACATGTGGTCCCCTGTCCCTCCATTGTCTCTGGCTTTGTCCAGCTTTCTTGCAGTAACAAATAGTGACATATGGACAGTCTGTAGAACTCCTACCACTGGTGTAACTCACAAGAAAAATAGTAGGTGCAGACAATCTCGAACCATGAACACCATCAACCATGGTAATATACTTAGCCCACTAAGCCACAACAACCATCAGAATGTGCAGTTTAATTTCTGACATTATCAGCCACAGACATACATAGCACATTGACCCCTGCATATTGTGGAAATGGAACATGTCACCAGGTTGATTGGGATAGCCCTGGAATTATGTGGTCTGCTGCTATTACCTTGGAAACATAGTGTTGCAACAGTTGTATGGGAACACGAGTGTGTTAGAGGTAGGAAACTCTAGCATTGACAGTCATGCATCTGTCCTATGACCTCACTGTTTGTCATTTCCCTCACATAGTGCAGTGGGTTTTGCTGCCTTGGGGCCTACTGCATATTATGGGGTGGCCAGTATTGGGCAGAGAGCTCCTGTTGTCCCACATAGCTGTCAGTTGTCTGCAGGTTTCCCAGTAGCACGCTCTATTCCATAGCATGCATGCAGCAGGTCCATATATATGATACCATAGTCTAGTATTCCATACATTTGTTGTAAAATAGAGTAACTTACCTTGTGTCTGCAGAAGCTGAGATAACAGTGCTTCAGGGCTGACTCTGTCAGATGCATGCAGTACACAGCCAATACATGGGAAGGTATAGGTTGTGTGGTGTGGCTGGCATACTTTTTACTATGCATGTGAGTTGGAGTGTGGTGCCAGTCCCTAGGTCCCTAGGATGTCAGTGCATGTGCTATGCATTGTCTCTTTGCCAAGGCCAGGGCATACTGGGCATGCGTATGTCTGCTACAGGGACAGGGTCAGGAGGTTCTTCCTCCAAGTCCCCCTGTGGCTGTGGGGACCTTGGCACTGGTGTGAGGCTGTGTGTCCCTTCCCTGTGATGTTCCTGCTGCATCTGTTTCCACAGGATCATATTGTGTGGCATGGCACATACCGTGAATGTGTGTGTACATGTTGCGAGAGAATAATGCAGGGCTCCACCAGATATATCAAGGCAGTAGAACAGTGACTTGTGCAGCCCAAACACATGCTCTATGATGTTCCTAGTGTGATGCCTGTGCACTGGCCCAGTAATCAAGGAGCCTCAATCCACACCACTAGTACTAGTGAGGGGCATGCATATTGGGAAGGATAACAAGTACACACACAGTAAAGTACAATTTCCTTTCAGAGCACACAGAGATCACAGTCAGTCTATGGCTGGTTTCTCCCTTTCTCTCCAGATCTCCAATACGACTCCCCACAGGCACAGCTATAGGGTTCAGATCTCAGCTGAGTAGCAAGCCAAAACCTCCAGTATCCTCTCTGTCCAACCAGTGCTTCATGTCCCTGCCCCATGTAGCTGACACACACACACACACACTTTGAGATTTGGTTTATATACAAACACACGGACACTCCTGGGGAAGGCTGGCACAGGTTCTCCAGCTATGCCCCCTCCTGACAGGCTATAAGGTAGTAATCACTGCAACCAAATACTCTTATCAGCTACTTATGAGGCTCTTCCCAAAGGGTGACCAATTTTATTGTGTAATATTACTGTTATCCAAATAGTAAGTGTGGATCAGTGCTAAAGCTTTTGGAGTGGCTTGGACAGTATTGCCGAATCCATACAATGTATGCTAAGAGTATAAATTATCTCTACACAAAACAGTCACAGTTGAAATGTTTAAAAATATTTAATAATAAATAATAAAACCACAAGACAAATTGTATTACTTCAACACAATGACATTACAGAGTTCAGAAATCATAGGAAAATTCTTTAAAATAATACTGTAAAATAGTCTGACATAAATACAGAAAACAGCTAGACTAATCTGGCTATCTAGCTCTAAGAAAAATATTAAGATCTAAGATCCTACTTACAGAGCAATGGCAGATTGCTGGTGAGTTGATGTGTTCAGGTTAAGACAAAATCGAACAAACGCTCAAATCTTTCAATCTGTCCCTACATTGATAACACAGAACTGCTGAGTCATTACACAATTCTTAACAGTTCTGATTTAGTTTCCCAGGCTCATAGAACTTAAAATTTACATTTCTTTTTGTAATCTGCACCTGCAGGAAGCAACAGCAATCAAAGACATTTACCTAAGAAAATGGAAATAATTCCTGAGTCCAGACATCCTGTATCCAAGCTTGAGATCAAACAGTCATACAATGCTTTCTTTTCTTCCAGCAGGGTGCACTGTGGTTATATTTTTGAAGCTCAGATCATATAACAGTTTTCTTACATTTGTAAACAACCTGTGAATTACATTAATATTTACAAATGACTTAGAATTATTTACAAAATTCTATCTAGCTAGGCTGGCAGCCTTCACACCTAGTTTGTGCATGTTCCTCATTATGGCATTCTTCAGTAGGTGTGTGTGCATTTCTGATGGGTGTCATCATCCATGGCTCCAGTGCGTAACCAGCATCCCCCAGTAGATGGCCATATGGGATGTCCCCCCAACAAACATTTGGTACAGCTGTGATGCATGCCAGATGTGGGAGTTGTGATAACTGCCAGGGCTGCCAGCACAGACATTCATGATAATACCCTGGCCATTGCACATGACCTGGCAGTTGAAGGACTGATACCCTTTGCAGTTCACATAGATGCTATCCTCCTCAACAGTTGGTGCTTTGATGTGTAAATGAGTGAAGTCTATGGGACCTAGTACCTTAGGGTAATGTGCTACATGGTGGAAGAGATGCATATTGCCGGCCCTCTCCTCAGGGGTGTCGGGTAAATATATGTGCTCATTGGCATGTGTTTGCATGGCATCCAGGAACTGGTGGAATACCCTGGATGCAGATGCCTATATGACCCCCATTGTGTCCCCAGTAGGTCTTTGAAAGTACCTGTAGCTCATATTCTAATGGCTACACATACGTGTGTCTCCATTGGAATGGGTTCCCCTCTGTTGGCTCTGGGTCTGAGTTTAGCAAAGCTCGGTGAGTTCTTGTAGTATGTCTCTGTCCACCCTGTAGTCATCTACTATCTCCAACTCATGTAGCCCCTAGAAGGCTACCCTGGGCCTGAACACTCTTCTCCTTCTCAGTATAAGCCTATTGTTAGTATCAGCACCAACACCAACCTCAGTCTCTAGCACATACAGATGTAGCAGAGCAGCAGCAGCCCCTAGCATTTTGTCAGTTAAAATGTCCAAGTGTGTACTCCAATGGAGCAGAGTATGTGGGAAAAATCAGATTGAAGAGTATATGCATACTTTATAGTGGTGGGCTACAAATACAGCCTGTGTGATTGGCTGGCTGTGATGCATTCCATCTGCTAGGTCTGTCACTGTAGGTTTTGAATGTCCCAGTGTCAGTGGAACAAGACTTATCAGCCATTCATACCTGATTAGCTTTCCCAGGCTATTTCCTTGTATTTTTTTTTATTTCACTGCTAAGCACTGGAGTGCGGTGTGCTAACCCGCAGTGCTAGTATAAACAGTGCTCAGCAGTTTAGACACACCCCATGCATGGCCACACTCAGCATAGCTTACACCAGCTGAAACATGCACCCTACAGATAAACAAAGCTTAACAGTACTGGACACACACCCCCTACTTAGCTGTACTTAGCTGAGTGCAAACAGACACAGCTGAGCTCCAATCCACTTACACACAGTGTTACACACACCCTTTTGATGTCAACTACCTGATCTACTGACACCAACACAATTCTGGCTGTACATGGGTTTTATCTGTGGACATAGTGGCCAATTTTTGCTATTCAGTAACCTCAGTTCATTTGCATACAGATCATTGTATATTCCCTAGATACATCACTACTGCAGGGCCTGCCTCCTTAGCAACCACGGACACCTGCTATTGTACACTTATTTGTGCAGGGCACTATAATGCATTATTTTTGCAAATGTCTTATTTTCAGTTTTTCAACATTTTAATTTTTTTTTGCATAACGGCATGTTTGCACATTGCTAAAAAAAATAAATATTTTATAATGCTTTGCTTTGCTTTTTGGAATCACTGGGCATAGCTTTGGGCATTTCCATCCCTACATTGCAATATTTTTTTTGGGGGCTTTTACAGCTCCTGTTTCATTTTTTCATTTCTGTACACTGTTACTGTCAGTGTACATTTCAGACACCAGCACACCTCCTACACAGGTACTGTGCAGCTTATTGGGTCACAAATCACCCTCATTTGCATGGATTTCACCTGCTTATGAGGTGATTTGCATTCCATGGACACTTCTGTGTCCACACGCTCGTGCACACCCCTCTGCCGGTTTCTATGTTGGGGTTGTGCCACTATGCCTTCATGGAAAATCACTCCATTTAGGCTTTATTGAATTCCCCCCATAGTCTGCACTTTGTGGTAAACTGTATGAATCCCCCTTGTTATTTAAGGCTGCAAGAAAATCAGTAGGAAAATTAAAATTAGGAGGAAGAAGGTGTGAATTATTCTTATTTTGCCTGTTCACTTAGAACAGTGTACACTTATTGTAGATATTAATAAATCCCAGGGGTCTGTTTCCACAAATTCTGTTCTGAGAGAGACAAGAAGCAACTCTTGCTCCCATCAAAGGAGACTCAGTTAACAGCCCCCTCCAATTGCCCTACAATCCCATGAAAGGCAGAGATCCTGTTTTTAACATCTTTGGTAATACTGCCAGCTCTCTCTCTTTGATCTGCACATAGCTGTGGTCCTGGCTACTGACAGTATTGATGTTAACACAAGATCCTGCCAAGCATGTTCACAGTAGGACCAGATGGCATCCTCCTGCCCAAGGAGCTGTCTGCTGTGGATAAGAAAAGCCCACTCAACACATCATTCTTCACATCCATGAGCAAAACAAACTTCCCCCACAACACACACAAAACACATACAGGTATATGACATATGGTAACTGGTCTGATAGTTCCTCCCAGTCATGGCACAGTACTTTGTTCTGTACAATATGCCACATGCCCTTCTATAAGGACATGTCAGAATAACACCTGCTCTTGTCATCATCAACACACACTCTGCCATGCACATGTACATCACAAAGTACAATGCCATTATAGGAGTGTAAAGTGAGTGTAGTTGTCATATGCTATGGTTATATATAGCCATATGTGTCCTAAAACTAATTTATACACAGGTATACCTGTAGCCCATCTTAACACAATGCTGTGCCGGCCCGTCTCCTTTAAGAGCTTCACTTCACAATTGCTTTCAGGTGTGCCACCCATTAGCATTCATAGCCCTTGTGTACACCCTTTTCTGACTTCACTGACTATTTTTCCCTTGTCAAAACACTTAAAAGCCACTACATATATACCCAAAGCATGTGTTTATACTGGGAAACAATCATTTACATCAATACGCCAGTACTAGTAAGGAAGATTATGAACATACCTTAAGCAAGAAGAAAATCAGCTTTCCACACTGTTGCATATTCTCCACAGGTGAAGCTTATTGTTATTTGGGAGCTCTAAAATGTCTAGCATTGTGCAATGAGGCTCTCTGTAGTCAGCAGGGTTTATATATCATGCTAATTCAGTTCCCCAGGTGTGAAGAGTGAGGTAATGAATGCTCACCTCATGAAATGCACTGAAATTCTCATTGTACATGTAATGCCTAGAAGCATAACATCTCATACAGCTCTGCTCAGCCTTGTGTACATGTATAAGCACCAACAAGGTGTAACATGCATGTGTGGTCCTGGTAATTACATGGGGTGGATAAATTCACTTCCCTGCTCCTGTATGTTTGTAGGGGAGTCACTACAGACCATGAACTCTGTTCTGGTTGCAGTGCATGCTGTGAATTATGGCTGCCATATTTCACATTTCCCATTCATCAGTTACTCAGAATGATATATTCTGTGATGAACCATGCTATCATCTTCATCATCTTTGTCACTATCATCAACTCCATTTTTCTAATTTTTGATATGGGGAAGAGGCATTGCGTCAACTGTCACCACATCTGTTGATTCAGTACCGTCTGAAAACTGTCTCTTGTCTCTCACACAGTTCCTCAGTCTTCTTGCTGGAAATCTGCTTTCACCTTTTTCATCCTCCTCCGCATCATCATCAGCAATCCCCTTTTTCCAATTTTCTTTATGGGGTTGGGGTATCACTTCAATTGTCACCATCCCTTTCAATTCAGTGACAGTCTCTTATCTTCCTTTACAATCATGCCTGACTGTCACAGGTCTTCTCTCACACAATCCATCCATCTCATAGCTGGATGTTAACATTTCCTCTGGCCTCCCTATCTTCCTCACCAGGTTGTCTTCTGCTTTCCTGCACATGTGCTCACACCATGAAAATATGTTATCTTTGACCTTTTTTGCAATTGGAGGTACTTGAGCTACTGCTCTCATGTCCTCATTCTTCATCTGTCCCATCACGTCCATTCTACCACCCATCTTAGGCACTTCATCTCCATCTGCCTTCACTGCACAGGTCTCCATACCATACAGAAGTAATGATTACACTGCTATTTTGTACACCTTACTTTTCAGCTTGTTTGATATTCTTCTGTAACATATGACCCTTGACACAGCATTGTGCAATGAGGCTCTCTGTAGTCAGCAGCCCCACTCATTCTGCTTTTTTTTTTTTTTTTTTTGGTACACTTGGACCTCATTTTTATCTGCCAGGCACTCATTGCCCCAAATCCACATCAAGTCTACCAGCTATTACCCCCTCCCTGACTTGCTTCTGTATTTCTGATATTGTTGGGGCTGGTTGCGGACCTAAGTATTTCTGGAGGCTCGGCATATTTGTGCTTTCATCTGCTTTTTTATTTTCTTTATTTTGTTTTGTTTTGTTTTATGGCCTGTGTACTTCCCTTTCTTGAACCCCCATGATCATTGACTGAGTCCAAGGGCAACTCCCCTCTTTGGACTATTTCTTCCCTTAGGGAGCATATCAACAATTGCTATCTCACCCAGGAAGGGCATACCCATCCCTTCCTTGCAGCTCCATCAATCAGCATCAATCACTAATTAAACCTGGGTCAGCTGGCCTTTAGTAAAGGCTTTATCCCTCTATGCCATAAGAGTAGCTCCTCTCATTCTAGCTTTCACCTATTCATTCAGACTACCCTTTACCTCAACCACCCCTCCTAGATACTTGATGTTAACATATTCCACTATTTTCCCTTCTATCTCAGCTTTCAGCTTTCTCTGTTTATCCCATTTGCTTCCATAACAGCTGTTTTGTTTGTACTCAGTTTCATCTTATGTGCTTTCAGTTTTGCATTCCATTAACCCATCATTGGCTAAAGTTCATATCCAGTTTCTCCTTGAAATGTCACATACCTGCATATAGCAATTTTGTTCAAGTCATCCCAGCTGACTTGGTTGCAAAGTAGCCCATCACCAATATAAACTGCAGTGGACTCAGAGCTGAACCCTGATGCACACTCACTCCCACTCCCACTGGAAACCTTTTTGTGAGGCTGAACATTGTTGGAATATGTGTCATTATATCCTTGCAACCCTGCCATGGCCATATTAATAAGCTATTCAACATTGCACAACAATTGAAAATGAGCACAATCATGAGATGCCAGCCACAGTTTTCTGGTACATTCCAGGTCTACACCATGGCTTCAAACAGCACTGTTAATTGCAAGGCTCCATGATAGTGTTCCCAGGAGACAATGACATTTCTAGATCTGCTTCATTGACCTCATTGAGACAGTTTGCTGGGGGACTTTTATGAAGATCCCCAGTATAAGTAAGATGCCTGGCACTGTCTCACCAGGGATATTACTGATAGCACTGGCATCCCCTGAGCTGGCAAGCAGTGCAGCTACCACTATAGAAATCACAAAACATGCTGTTCAATCATTTTTGGTCAATGGGATGCTAAGGTCATAGAGACTGCTCCTTATATGTACAATAAGTATAATTTCTTTTCATCAAATCATAGCAGTCTGTGGTTCATAATACATATGTACTTGACCATTTTTCCACAACAGAAGAAACTATAGCATGGAATGCCTACCTGTGCAGGAGGTGGTTGTAGTACCTTTCCAGGCAAAGGTTATGTCCACAACTTTCTCTCATTACAGATTCACATATCAATATACATCTTATATATCATTAAAGGTGCAGACAGACAGCCCAGAATTTCATATCATTTATTGGTCCTGGCCCTTAGAACATTTTTCATTTTCTGGTAAATAACTGAGAAGTTTGTTGTCTGTGATATGTAACTGAAGTAAGTTTAACTAAACTGTACATTATAATTTTATTTAAAATGTATCTGATGTTGGGCCCTTTTCCACCCATGTTATGTATGCTTTTGTACAGAATTCAGAAGCTCTTCCCAGTTACAGTCATTGCAATATCACCCATTATGCATTACAGACATTTTGCTCTACTTCAATATGTGGGATATTAAATCACCTGTTCTTTACTGTACATAGCCTGTGAGATGTTGAGTTTGAGAGATCTATATTAGATTGTCGAAACGGCACTACAGTAAATGCCGTTTCGATGACACATAAAGAGCAAAATGCTCAAACAGCGAAACCCCAGGTCACTGTTTTTTTTCCTACGGAAAAAATTAGTAGATCAACAAATAAAAACACACCAGTTAAAACAATTTAAAGTGGGGAACTTCACCCCTCACATTCCCCAATGTGGGGGGCTGTGCCCCCCGCATCCTCTGTAACTAAATATATCAACTCCGAGATCGCACTACAGTGGGGTAAAGGGCAATGTCATGCTTCAGGCAAGTGATTTTTTCCCTAGGAAACAAATCTTTGACCTGAGCTTTTGCTGTTTGAGCATTATGCTCTTTATGTGTCATCGAAACGACATTCACTGTAATGCCATTTTGACAATCTAATATATATCCAAATTTGAGCCACTACGTTCCTCAGTTTGTATATGTGGTTGGTTTGTGCTGGGTGTTTGAATGTAGTACTGCTGTCGGAATGGCTGAACAATTAATAAACTTGTTTTTCTTCTTTGCTTTTGATTTGTTCTGGGTATTTGACTGCAGTACTGCTGTCAGCATGGCTTAACAGTTAATGCACTTGTTTTTCATCTTACAGGAGCAGATGTGTGTGGGTTCTACACACACTATGGATGCTGGACTATTCTGAGTGCTGGACATTGGATTAAAATTGCATTTGAGGCTGTTGCACATAACTATGATTATATATACTTCAGCTTACAATTGTCTGTAATATGCAGTGCACACCTGTTATTCTCAGTGATGTTATTTATTGACTGTGTTATAGTTTTATTGCTTTCTTTAATTGTAATTATGTTGAGGTGCAGTTTTTCATGTTATGTTTGCATTTTTCTCCCCATCTTCTTTGTTGCTATATTTTTGGTAATACTTTTTTTTGGTTATTATGTTGTTTCTCTCCACTTATATTTTCCATGGCTACAACACAAGCCATCATACCTCGCACTCTATACCACCTTCAACATCTCCATCCTGATAGAGGCATCTCTCCAGAACTGGCAACAGCAGACTCTGATAAGCCATATAGCACTGCACTGGGGGGCTTCACTGGTCAGATGAGCAATTGTTCCCACTTGAGCACCCACCAGCTGAGGTGACCAGTATATAACACAGAAGCAGCTAAGTGAAATGGTAGAGGAGATAGTTGACTGGCATCTGGATGCTGGAATAGCCACATAGAGCATCTCCTTTTGTGGTTGTAGAGACACATCCCTGAACACCTCTGGCTACTCCATCTGAGACAGGGCCCAGTGGTCAGAGAGTTGTGTACTCTCTCATTGGGTTACACAAGAGCAGGGAGGTACACCTGGCATATATACCCAACCTCCATCTCAATGTTCCACTCTCTTTTGTCTCACTACCCTTCATGTCATTGTTCAATCTTCCCCTTCACTGTTGCCTTTATTGTCTTTTTCTGATGTCACCTAATTCAATGAGATCCACCTCCTCAGTATGTCAGTTCCGGCTGCATCAGTCTTGTCTATCTTCTATGTTTGTGTGGGTAAACCTGATAAGTACTCTAACCCTCTTATCATTCTTTTATATTTCCTTATTTCTTTCATAAGTTTACCTTCTTATGATAGAGAAAATGTGCATCTGCCCCCCCCCAAAAAAGATAAAATAAAAAAATACCCACATACATCTCAGCTGCTTAGATTTTTGATACTGATAATTTATTCTTAAATAAAACAATATTTAAAAACAGACTCTACTTCAAGGCCTTTTCACAGTTTATTTTACCTTTGTACATAACATTAATGGGAACATTCAAAATACATGCACCCCCTTCCTATTCACTCCTATATTTCCCTCTGCCAATGTCTTGTTTTTCCTTATTGTACTATACTCCCATTTCCACCCTTTCATTTGGTAAAAAAAAAAAAGAAAGAAAAAAAGGTTTAAAAATGCAGTGAGTCCTTTCAGGCTCATATCTTATTTTCCTGTCTAGGCAATTCTGATCCATTTTGATGCATGTATACAAACCACGCTCACAAGATTTTGTTGTCATAGGATCATAGGAAATTACTAGGCTATTGACCCGGAGGTCACTTCAAGCCTAGCCATTTCATTTCAGTGTAATACTATATATACTGTAGTCAATACCCAGAGTTGTATTTTTAATGACTGCCCATGTCCAGGAGGATTGCGGTCACTATCCCCTGGTAAGAAATTCTGGTGCCCCATCCACTCTTCCAGGTTCTTTTGAACAGTGTCATAAAGGTTCCCTGCTTCACATGAATTGGCAGCCTATCCCAAAGCTGTGGCAGTTGCTGGGAGACAGATATGTTCCTCCGGCATGTCTTTTTAAGGTCACAGGCCATATTTAGGTCCCTGGAATGGGTAGCTGTAGTCCCATTTCATTTACGAATGTGCACCAAATTCATTAGCTTTGGGTCAGAGATTGCTCTGCAAGCCAGGCATAAGTGTCCCGTAAGAAGTCTATATGATAGCGAGTATAGTTACAGAAACTTTAGTCAGTCTGTGTAAAGCACATCTGGAGTCCCTTGATCTTCTTATTTAGAAACCTCTGAGGTCTCTCCAATTGCTGCAGGTGTTTTGTATGGTACATGTCAAAAGGGGCATTATACTCAATTATGGGTCTGATTAGTGATGAGTATAGAGGGGTTATAACCTCCTTTGCTCTAGAGGTAATGCCTTTGCTAATCAAGCCTTCCTTACTACAATATATACATGGTGATCAAAGTTAAGGTCGCAGTCTACTTGTGATCCCAGATCTCTTACCACTTCGTAGGTACATGTAGTATGCTAATTTGATAGTGTGAATGGACATTGTTTTTACCAAAGGGAATGATGATGCATTTCTTTGCATTCAGTTTGAGACCATGACTAAGACACCAGTCACTGGTCTGCATAAGACTCTTCTGACGTATACTGATATAATTTGGGGATTCAATAATTGCAGCCAGTTTGCATTTGTCCACAAACTTGATCAGCCACAGACCCTTAATTTTGGCCTGAAATTCTGAGAAGTATATAACAAACAGTTGGGGGCATAGCACTGATCCTTGTGGCACTCTGCTGGTGACGGGTCTGCTGGTTGATGTGGAGTCACCCACTTTGATAGTATGTGATCGGTTTGTGAGCCAGTTGGTAACCCATTTTACAATAAAGGGGTTTACATTCAATTTGCTAATTTTATCAGTGATGCCTAAGAGTGGGATTGTGTCAAAGGCCTTTGCCTACTCAAGGTATGCTGTGTGCACGGTGTTTCCTCCCTCAATGACCTTGGTCACATTTTCAAAGAACTCTAACAGACTTAACAGGCAGGATCTGGCCTTGAAACCAAATTGGGTTAGATCCAGGGTTTGGAGGTCACCTGTGTCTTTATTTATGAGGTCCATAATGATAAATTCCATGGCTTTACAGATGAGGCTGGTCAGACTTTTGGGGCTATAATTCCCTGGGTCTATTGTTAAGCCGTCTTTCTGCAGGGGAATAACTGTTGCTGTTCTCCATTCCACAGGAACAAAGCCAGTGGTTAGGCTGTGATTCAACGGGGTACTTAATGATGATGCTAGTTCATGTTTTTAAGTCAGATTGGGATGCCACCTGGTCCCATAGAGGCTGTGCTTTTTGCCTTGGACAAGGCTTTAATGACGTGCTCTTTGGTTATGGAGGGTAGGGGGGTAGGCGGCAAGGTTGATAAGTTTGGAGGAGACAAGGAAGTGCAATTTACACCAAATCGGTAAGTTTGCTATCTTTGTGGGATCAGTGTGCATGATACAATTAGTCACTAGCTTGGCACATGCGTGGGTCCTACCTTTTAGGCTATGTACATAGCTGTAAAAGGCCTTGCGATTATCCTTGGCTGTGATTGCTAAGTTTTTCTCAAAGTTACCCTTAGAGGATTTGACATGTTGTCTTATTTGCCTGTTGAGGCTGAGGAGGGTGCTTTTCCATTGTTGGGGCCTCACCTTAGTTTTCTTAGACAACAATTTTTTGCATTTGTTGCAAAGTGTGGTTATGCTGGATATCCATCAGGGTGACTTTTTTTATACTTGGAGCTCTGGCTTTGATTTTCTCTGGAACAGTCGAGTCTATACACTTATACACATGATTGTACAGGGCTTTAGTGTAAACGTTGGTGTTGTTACCACATATAGCTGGTGGTGAGGCTTGTAATGCATTTATACCTTCCCCTAGGAGGGCATAATTTGCTTTGGTGGTTATTTAGTCTGACTTCACCCTTTGTGAATTCTGGTGTTAGTGCCAGTTTGAAGCTGACTGATTTGTGGTCAGATTTAACTAATGATGGTCTGACAGTTGCCGTGATGCATCTATTTGCATGTTAGTGAGGACTAGATCTAGTATGTTTGCTCCTCTTGTTGTGGTTTGAACAATTTTTTTTTCAGGGCATTTAAGTTAACAAAGTCAAGGAACTTTTCCGCTAGTGAGTTAGGTCTGGAGTAAGTTTCCAAGTTGATTGTGGGATAATTGAAATGTCCCATGACTAGAGTGTTTGGCAATATTTGGATTAACTCCAGTTTGGTCAAGTAGGCCTCATGCGCATCATGATCCATGGAAGGGGATCTATAACTAGCTACGACTTGAATGGGGGTCTTACCCACAGTAATCTGAACTTGGAGTAACTCAAGAACAGTATTGAAACCCTATTTCTTTCCAGTGTTTCTTTTATATGTCCTGCCTTTTAAAATATAAAATAAAGCTCTTATCTGACCTTATTTGGAATATCTGAATTTACTTGACCATTTTTTTCTTCAATACTCTGTTTATGATGTCATAATTAGTTGATCACATGAAAATCAAAGATTTGGAATATTTTTTTTTCTTTGCCATTGGTGAGCTCTTTTTTCATGGGTTCACATAAGATGAGTGAAAACCACACCTTCTTCTTTCAAAATTTTCCATCACTATCCTATTCACCAGTTTTTGGGGGAATGCACAAGTTAAAGCATTTAGGATCCATCTCTGTACACTAATAGACCTAAGATGTGCTTGAATATGGATAGTGATTAATTTTGTTTTAGGGGGGTGAGAAATATCCTCCAGGGCAGTGGAATCATCTTTGAGATATACCTGTCCCTCTAAAACAGTCTTATTGATGTTGCAAAAAAAAAGTTTGGATTACAAAATTAAGTACTTCTGATGCCATTTTGCTTGCTGATGTGTAGTAGGTCCATCAGTATTATGTCAGGTGTTTCCAGACACAGATCACCTATTAGCAATCTGTAGGATACTAACTGTAGTGACAGGGATTTAAGGTGATGCATGTAGTACATATTGTTTAGAACACATATCCTTTTAATATGGTAACTCTGTGGGCATTGCAGTTGTTGTATGTTTATGGACAGATACATGCTAAGTGGGGAATTAAAATTAATGAGTGGCCAAATGAGGACTGAGTAAAAGCAGACAATGACATCTCTAGAACTAGTCATAATTCCTTTATTTTTAAACTACACAATGTAGGTGGCCTTCCTATGACAGTGGACACCTCAAGGCTGGGTAAACAAGATCATAGGATCATAGAAAGTTACTAGGCTATAAGCCCTGATTCCCGTATAAGCCTAGCCAAGAGTTTAGCCCATGTTTAGACAAGTCAGCACCCGATGCCCCTGTCCAGCAGGGAGACGGGAAGAATCCCAGGGGTATATTTTCTGTTTCCCATCCAGTTATCCAGGTTGTGCATAAAAAGAGGTAAAGAGGCACTCTGCTTGACGTGGAGAGGGAATCTCTACCATAGATGGGGGAGTCTCTGGGACAAAAACCTGTCCCGCCAACAAGTCCTGCTGATGTCACAGATCAGGCTGAGGCCTCGCATGCAAGTTACTCAAGTGGAGCTTAACTTGCGAATATGCAGCAGTCCCATCAAGGTGGGGTCTGTGATTGCCTTGTTTGCCAGACAGAGGTCACCTCTGAGGAGTCTGTGTGAAACCAAGTAGAGGGATAGGACTTTTAGCCTATCTGTGCATGGTAGATGTTTGAGGCCCTGGATTCTCCTGGTAAGGAACCTCTGTGGTCTATCCAGCTGCTCCATGTGCTTTGTGAGATACATGCTGAAAGGGGCATTTTACTCAATAATGGGGCTTATAAGGGAAGAATACAGGGATGTTATGACATCCTTGTCCATGAATGAGATACACTTACTTATGAGGTGGGCCATATAGAAGGCTTTCCGTACAATGGAAGCAAAATGGTGGTCAAAAGTAAGGCTGCTATCAACCTGGGTGCCCAAATCCCTCACAACAGATTGCTTGCTTAGGACATTGTTATTAATGTGAATATTTGTGGGGATGTCACTCTCCCCAAAGGGGATGATGATGATGGATTTTTTGGTATTCAGCTTGAGGCCATGTTTCTGGCACCAGTCAATTGCGTGAGTGAGACCCTCTTGGAGGATGTCCACATCACTAAGGGAATTGATGACAGCACCCAGCTTGCAGTCATCTGCAGACTTGCTCAGCCATAGCCCACTGGTTTTGGCCTGTACTTCAGAAAAGTATATCTCAAATAACAGAGGCCCCAAGACCGAACCCTAGGGAATGTCACTTGTTACGGGTCGACAGCTTGAGGTGGTTTCCTGTATTTTGTCTAGGTGGGTTCTATCAGTGAGCCAGTTTGCTACTCATCTGGGAACATATGGATTGATGCCTAATTGAGAGAGTTTATCTATTATGCCTGAGTGGGGAATAGTGTCAAAGGCTTTCGGCAGGTCAAGGTAGGCAGTGTGCACCATCTTCCCCTCATCCATGGCTTTGGTGACTGTCTCAAAAAGTCAACCAAATTTAGCAGACATGACCATCCCTTGACTAAGCCAAACTATGCAGGATCGAGTGTTTGGAGGTTGCCAATGTCCTTGTTAATGAGGTCCATGATAATCCATTCCTTGGCCTTGCAGATCAGGCTAGTTAGGCTGATGGGTCTTTAATTTACTGGAATGCTGGATACTCCACCTTTGTTTAAAGGGATGACAGTGGTTGTCCTCCACTCAGTTGGGATGAAACCAGTACTCAGGCTTTGGTTGAATAAGGAGCCTAATAGTGCTGCAAATTCCTTCCTGAGTTCATGTAGGATGCAACCTGGGATGCTATTGGGTCCCAAGGAGGCTGTATTTTTTGTTTTTGAGAGAGCAGTGATGACCTGTTCCCTAGATATAAGTGGAAGGTGTCAGCTACTGGGGATGTCCTGATTTATTGATGGTGGGGACAAAGGAGTGAAGTTTTCACTGAATCTGTCAGCCAGCAAGTTTGCTGACAATGCACGTGATTCACTCCATGTTCAAATCACCATAGGCAAAATACAATACTACTTCCTTGCAAACTATAGGTCTCCCTCTATGATCCAGGAAGCCCATAACATATATTTAAACTTATTGGAAACACTCATCATCTAACCCAATACCATATTCATGGGTGATTTTAAGTACCCCACTATTAACTAGGAATCCTATAAGTCACCAAACATACAGGCACAGAGATTCCTGGATTTTGTAAACGCAAACTCCCTGGATCATATTGTCAATACACCAACCAGGGGTGCAATCATAGTGGATCTGGTCTTCACTAATATTTGATATTTCTGTACACCCCCTAGTGTAATGTCTTTCCTGGTAAGCTCACACTACAAAATTGCCTTCTTTGAAGTAAAAATAAAACCTGGTCCCCCAGCTAACCCTGGAATATTCAGGAACTACTCTATGGCTAAATTCCTGTCATTAAGTGATGACCTGGCAAAATATCAAGCCCTCATAAAACCTGGGAACACTGCTGCCTATGCAGAACTGTTCAGAGAGCCCTATACAAGCATGTTAATAGCTGCTTAGAGGCAGCTGTACCCACCAGAAAGAAGTACAGAACTAACTTAAGAAACAAGCCACCCAGGTGGAATCACAAAATCAGTAGGCTGTATAACAGAAGGAAGAAAATCATGGCAAAATTTAGGAGATGCAGCATCCAGCATGATAAAAGCACTCTCATCAAACTAAACAAACAACTCAGAGGACAAATAAAGTCTACCAAAGTCAAACTTGAGGTAAATTTGGCCTCCCCGACCAAGGTCAACTACAAGACATTCTTTAGCTATGTCCATAACCTCAAAGGCAATACACAATTGTGTGCAGAGTTATTGTAAATGGAGCCACCTATATTGAGCCAGAAGATATAGCAAACTTACTGGTGGACAGACTCAGCTCCAACTTTACCCCTCTCTTCTCCTCAGTCTTCCCTCAGGAAATATAATCAAATATAACTCCCCCTGCTATCACTAGGGAACATGTCCTCAATGCTCTCTCTAAGGCCAATAACACTGCGTCAGTGGGCCCAGACAATATCACAGGATGTCTTCTAAATAGTATGAAACATGATCTATCAGGTCATCTGTAATTGCTGTTTAACTGTAGCCCCCAAACAGGCTTATTTTCTCATGAATGAAGAACAGCAAAAATCATCCCTGTGCACAATGATGGGCCATCTACAGTCCCTGGAAACTACAGACCCATAAGTCTCTCTAGTGTTATATACAACAGCATGGAAAGAATTAGCATGAAAATGATCAATAATGACATAGTAAACCTTCAGACACTGGAGCCAACCTAGTTTTGTTTCATTAAGGACAGGTCATGCCTACTCAACCTGGTGGACTTCTTTGAGGAGGTCACCAAAGCAATGGATGAGACAAACTGTTTTACACTGACTACCTTTACCTGGCCAAGGCATTTGACACAATACCCTACTCTGACATTGCTGACAAACTCAATAGGTTAGGTACAAACCCATCTGTTACCCAGTGGGTAGGCAACTGGCTCACAGGACCCAGGAAGTTAGACTTGGGGTGTCCGGCTCTATAAAGAGGACAGTCACAGGTGAAGTCCCTCAGTGATCAGTCCTTGGAGCACTCCTTTTTGGCATTTACTTCTCAGAAGTCAAGGTCAGTGTCAATGGTCTATGTCTGACTAAATTTGCTGATGATTTCAAATTAGGAGCTGTCACTGAATTCCACACTGACACAAATGTTCTCCAGGAAGTGCTGACACAGGCAAATGACTGGTGTCAGAGCCATGGGCTAAAACTAAATGTCAAGAAATGCATAATTGTATCCTTTGGGAAGACATCCACCCCTGGTAGCTATCGTACTGACAACACACCCCTTAGAGTTGACCCAGTAGTCAGGGACTTAGGGTCACACATAGACATTAATCAAGCCTTGGACCATCACGTGTCTACAGTAGTGAGGAAATCATTCTATGTTGCGCAACTTATGGACAAAGGTATGGCATCTAAATCCAAGGAGGTCATTGTTCCACTTAATTCAGCATTCATCAGACCTGTTATTGAGTACAATGCCTCCTTTGATATGTGCCTAACCAGGCATATCCAGCAACTGGAATGTCCACAGAGTTTCCTAACTAAAATAATACAGGGTATAAGTAAAATATCCTATGCAGACCACTTCAAGGCCCTATCCTTATATGCTGTCTCCTACAGGCTGTTGAGGAGAGATCTATGCCTGGCATACATGGAGTTATCAGACCCCACTCTGATGGACCTCCTGCATATCCACAAAACAAATAGCACCAGAATTACCAATTCTAAAGACTTAAAACCTTGCCTGTGATACAAATAGGACCTGCTGGAGATACAGCTATGTATTCTAGAGACTACTCCATCTCTGGAACAGGCTCCCCATCCATGTGAAGCAGAGTTCCTCCCTAACCCAATTCAACTATAACTTGGACAACTGGTTGGGGAACAGGAAAGTCATCCCTGGTGTGGCACCTATGTCTCTAATGAACACAGGCAATCTGTAAATAGTTCATCTCCCAGGCCCCTGCTTGGAAATGTTTCATCTCCCAAACCCCTGCGTACACTTATCAAGGGTACCAGAACTTGTCAGGAATTTGTTATACATGGCTGGGCTTAAAAAGGCCCTTGTGGTTGTTAGCCTAGTAAACACCTAGTTCCCCAGGGAGATGATTTCCAGACAATATCATAATGCATTTTTATGCCATTTGATTTTAGTACATAATTTTGGCACCACTTATTTATAGCAAACCTTTCTGTATGATGGTAAATTCATTTTGGTATCCGATATCTGTTCTTAGATTGCAGTCATCAGCAAATGTAGTCAGTCAGAGCTCTTTGGTATTGGCTTTTACTTCACAGAAGCAGATGAAAAACAGGAGAGGTCCTAGCAGTGAAGCCTGAGGGACTCCATTGGTGACTGTTCTCTTTGAGGAGATAAGTTCCCTTATTTTGACCTCCTGCATCTTTTCTATGAGATATTTGGTAATCCAGTGGGTGATGTAGAGGCATATTCCCTGTTTATTAAGCTTTTCTATTATGCCCAAGTGGGGGACTATGTCAAAAGCCTTGCCCAGGTCAAGGTATGTGGAGTGTACTGTTTTACTTCCATAGTCAGATGACATTTGCAGACAAGCCCACCAGGCTAAGTAAGCATGACCTGGCATTGATGAATCCAAACTCTGATTGGTCCAGTATTTGGCAAGCCCCATGTCTTTCTTGGTTAGTTCCATGATATGTCTTTCCAGGGCTTTGCATATGAGGCTTGTCACACTTATGGGTTTCTGACAGCCTGGATCAGTGGAAGGTTCTTTCTTCATATGATTTATATGCCTACTTTTATCATTATAGGTTAATAGGCTTATAGGTGTTTACTAGGCTAGCAACCACAAGGGCCTTTTTAAGCCTAGCCATGCATCCCAAATCTCTAACAAGTTCTGATACTCTTGATTAGTGTAAGCAGGGACCTGGGAGATGAACCATTTACAGGTTGCCTGCGTCCATTAGATACATAGGTGCCAAACCAGGGATGAATTTCCCGTTCCCCATCCAGTTATCCAAGTTGCATTTGAATTGTGTTAGGGAGGAACTCTGCTTCACATGGACAGGGAGCCTCATGCTCCCATGCCTCAATTTTAATAGATTTCTGCTATTTATTACACTGGGGAAATGTCCATTGTAATCCTAGAGGAGGTAACTGTGAGAGGAGAGAGGAGAGTAGAAAGAAGGGAACTTCTTTATCAGTTGAAACTGAATACAAACAAGTTCCCTGGTTTATATGATAATTTATCTATTGCTAGTGTAATAAAAATGAAAACAGACTAGCTTTGAACTTAGTATACGGTTATACCTAATGTATAATATTTTACATTTTTCTAATGTTCTTATGTTTTTACATCATAACGCATTCTCTACGATTTTATTCACCATAAGTTTGTGATTATATCAATTTTGGTTAATAGGTTTATGAGAGAATACTAGGCCATCATACCTGGTTGAACATTTTAAGATTAGCCATGTTACCATTTGTTGCAAAGCTATGTTATCCCATAGGTATTTAACTACACTTGGTGACTTATTTAAAAATAATTTAATTTAAAAAGGATACTTTAAAGTTTTTAATACTATTCTGATGAAGTCTTAATCAGTAGAAAGGGACATAATCACTAAATAGTCTCATATTGCTTCATAGTTGGCATAGTACTTGTACTGAGAATTGTTATTTTGGCTTACTTTTTGATTATTTTCTTGGCATTCATGGAAGGATAGGCAGTAGTATCCTTGAAGGCCAAACTTTGGAGCCAATGGTCAAAGTAATGAGCAATTATTGACTGCTCTGTCTCACTGAAAGTGGTGAAGACTTCTCTGCTTAACCCATAAGACACTTAAAGTTGGGCACGGGAAGATCCACAGAGTAAAAGACAGTAACAATGCATCACACAAGAACACAAATTGCTGAGAAGAGCTGATATTGATAATTTGTGAGATGAAGAATATAAGCATGTAATTACAGATATGATCAATTGATTTGTACAAAATGAAAAAAAAAGAGGAAGCTTCTCTTTTCATGACTGTCAGGGCTGTGTAACAATGCATTATCACTTTGTGCTGGTTCATTACTATAGCTAAGCAGAACTGTACATCTTGTGCTGTGATGAGGCATTATGTATTCAACTTATATTGTCACAATGAGGTATGACATGAAACTTTCAGTAACTAGACAACTTCCGACAGCTTAGAAATACTGCAAAAAAACTGACCCTTCTTGATAAAAAAACTTCTACCTTCAATATCAACAAAACCAAAATCATAACCCCCAAAATTTCTGGACAGGTATCAATAAACTGCTCCATCCAGGGTATACCAAAACACCCACTCCTGCTAACCTAGCCCAGACCCCTCCCACTACAATAGCCAACACTTTTAACAACTTCTTCTCTGAAACAGTCACCTCACTAGCAAAAACTATGGTTCCCCCCACCTCCCTTCAAAAGACCTCTCCTCTTACCAACAGCCCCACTCTAAAACTTGACACAGTCTCCACAACCTATATACATAAGTTACTCTCAAAACTCAAACCATGTACTCCTTCTGCCGACCAACTTCCAGCTGACTATCTCCAGCTAGCTGCTGCTGAACTAGCTTACCCGGTCTCCATCTTAATCAACAGAACAATAACCAAATCTACTATTCCTTCCCTCTGGAAAGTTTCTCACATTATTCCACTCCACAAAGGAGGTAACACTAACGAACTATCTAATTTCCGCCCTATAGCCTTACTATCGCCACTATCTAAAATTATGGAACGCTGTATTCACCATCAACTTCTTAACCACCTTCTACTAAATAACCTTCTTGCAGACTCCCAACATGGTTTTAGACCTTTTCATAGTACTTCTACTGCTCTCCTCTCCTTCACAGACACTATCAACAAAAATCGCAATAACAACCTTTACTCCTCAGCATTATTTCTTGACCTCTCTAAAGCCTTTGATATGGTGAATCATAAACTTCTGCTAGACACTCTACAATCTCTTGCTCTTGACTCTTTAGCTTTGTGCTGGTTTGACTCATATCTAACAGAAAGAAAACAGGCAGTCCTTTGGGAAAACCACCTATCTTCTCAGCTCCCAGTCCTAATAGGGGTCCCCCAAGGATCAATCTTAGGCCCCCTTCTTTTCTCTATATTTATAAATAACCTGTCCTCCTCTCTCCCAACATCCACATGTATTCAGTATGCAGATGATTCAACTCTCGTCTGTTCTGCTGCATCTCCAGCTGAACTTTATTCCTCCACCCAAAAAGTCTTCACAGCAGCAGAAAACTGGTTCCAACATATCTGTCTCCTCCTTAATCCCAAAAAAAACAAATTACTCATATTCTCTCCAACCCTTAAGTCAGCCCCTTTCTCCTTTTCTATTACATCTACCAACGGTACTTTCATCTCACCTGATTTATCCACTAAACTACTAGGTGTAATAATAGATAATCAACTGAACTTTGACGCCCATATTGACCTTACTATCAAAACTGTTAATAAAAAGATAGGAGCCCTCTACAGACTTAAGCCCTTTCTAACAACAACTGCTAAATTGTCCCTAGCCCAAACACATCTCATCTCCACATTACTATACGCCTCCCCAACTTTTATCAACCTCTCTAAATCTAACCTTCAGAAACTTGCCTCGGCCTACCACAGCATTGCTAGGTTTGCTACAGGTTCCCCATTTCGCACACATCATTGTGTTAATCTCAAAATGCTTGATTGGCTTGAACTTCAACATCTTATTCTGTTACATCAATTAGTCATCACATATAAAATTCTCCATTACCCTACTAATACACCCATACTCAATAACCTTGTTGCCCCCTACAAGAATCTCTCTTCCCTTCGCTCAGCAAACAAACTGCTAGTAGCCACTCTCAAGTCACACAATAAGGCAGGCGACTCCTTGTTCACCAATACTATTGGCCCATACTGGAATAAACTCCCCACAGAATTGATTACTTTGGGCTCATCACAACTTTTCAAGAAACAACTAAGAAACTATCTCAAATCGCACTGGCTATGCCCTTGCTTGAATCCAGACTGACCTCTCATCTAACTTTCTTTATACCTCTCTTCATTACTTCTCCTTCTCTCAATTCTAACCCTCTGTAGCTTGCCTGTCTCGCAAATGGACTTTCTTTTTTCTCTACAAGGTCACTTTCCCTTTTATAAGATATATTACTGCAACATGTCATCTCACTTTGTTTTTAAACCTATTAATCATCCCTGCTGTGCAATTTCTGTTTCCTAGAACTAGTGCTCAGGCACAAATTGTTTATCATAATTCTTAATATTGTAAATATTTTTGATTCTTATAGCTGTTATGAAAAATATGGGATCATGGATCCCTTCTTGTATTTCTCCTTTGTTTTTGTTTACCTTTCTTAATGTGCTACTGTAAATGTAACTACATTGAATTTGTTCTTTACATTCTTATAATTTCTGTTTCTTTTGTTTTCTTTTATTGTCCTTTTTGAATGTGTTTACTAGTACATAGTGGAGCTTTTCTCCTTGGGCCTCTGCTGAAAATGGACATGTATCCAGCCAGACTAGCCCGGTCAACAAATGTAAAATAAAATAAAAATAAATAAATAGATCATGAGCATGACTACTTGAAAATTGCTCCTTCAGTCTTCTACTGTTTTTATCTTGTTGAATGTGCACAAAGTGCACTTTTTATAGTGTATGACACTATGCTGTTGACTAAAAATGCTAAAAGATTTTATAGAATTAATTAAATCCAACAAGGGATAGCAAATATTTAACAAATTGTTACAGTGTACATTAGGAAAATGCACATTAAATATTTTTCACATGATTATTCTATAACTAGTATTATCGTTCAGGTTATACATTATAGATTGATCACATAAATCCACATTAAATATTTTTTCACATGATTATTCTATAACTAGTATTATCGTTCAGGTTATGTATTATAGATTGATCACATAAATTCTGTGCTAAAGCAAGAAGCCAGATAGCATTTTACTGACAAAACAATTAAGCAACAGGCATGAGAAGATCTGAAATTTACCCAGTTCACAAGAATGAGGCAGTGACTACAAAGTTTTGTCCAGTATACATGTGTTTGGTTGGTATTAATGGTTCATTTTACATATTAATTTAAACACACACACAGACAGACATATATATATATATATATATATATATATATATATATATATATATATATATATATATATATATATATATATATATATATATATATGTATATGTATATATGAGAATTTTAAACAATTTGGTTGTTTAAAATGTTGAATGAGTTCAAGTGAATTACATTCAGTGTTTGTTTAAGGGAACTAAGTGCACATTTATAACATGTAAAAAACAAATCAGCAATTTACTTGTGACCGTTTCCATCAACGTTGTGCTTAAATTATACTCCTAAATAAATTGTGAGGGAAGGGGCAGAAGTTCACTAACTGATTTATAAAACCATTTTTTATTAAAACAGGAATACTTTGTTTCCACTATAGCCTGTTCAAGATGGAGTGGCAGCTTGAATGCATAATGCTTATACACTGCATTGCTTCTTACTTTAGACTCTTTGTAATGTAAAATTTAACCCACAGTTTTGTTATAGAAAACACAGAATGAAAGCACCTACACACAACGACACATTTGTCGAGCAACTTATGTGATTAATGCAAGCTGCAGCACATGCAAGCTAACAGTTTTTATTTAAAGTTTGCAAATATTTCCACACTTTCTGATAAAATTTTACTCAATTTTCTACTGGTCCTGGCCATAATTCACCCTTCAGAGCTCATGATTTGAACAAAGGAGACCTAACAAGTGTCAGGCTGCCAGACTACTAGTAAGGGATCAAACTGACAATGGCATTTGCACCTAAGGCTGAGTATAAGTCTGGATCTGGTAGAATACTATAAGGATAATTTGAGGAGAAAGAATGTTTAAATAAGTTAATATCATCAATTAAAGTATGGAAATAGTTTTATGGCTACAGGGAAAGTAAATGGTTTAGATCATGTTATAACTCTGTCTAGGCTTTCTGGAAAGACCTAAAATACTTTGGACAAATATGGTGGCACTCATTGGATACAGGGTTGGAGTTATTAACCTGCAACTGGAGGATGGAATAGATGTTTCCTGAAGTTATAATTGTTCGACCTAATATTATTTCGACTTTAATCTGAGATAAAGCAGTATATCAGAAAATATATAGAGCTATCCATACATATTGCTTCAGATCAGGACTAAATTTACAGATCCTCATTTACTCCTTGAGGCTATTTCTGATGTGAGGAAGCCAATTTGCTTGATATGGAAGGATGCCTATATGAATGGAAGCAGATTCTCTAAAAGAGATACTGATCTGATTAACATTTTTTGTTGGATTATGATGTGTACTTACATCCTCAGAGTCAGTATTAATAATGCTACTGTTTTTTGGGTCTATATTATGTTATCAAAAAAAGTGTTCATCGAATATGTTTTTGTCGACCAATATACAGCAAAAACACTAATCTCCGAACTGCTACTTCAGTGAATTTTTTTCCCAGGGGAAACAACACTTGGCTGTCATCGGGGATTTGCCCTTCTTCCCACTGTAGTGCGATCTAGGAGTTGGTATATTAAGTTAGGATGGGGTGTGGGTGGCAAAGTCCCCCACTTTGTAGGGTTTGAAAGTTTGTTTTTTTTTTTGTTTGGCCAAGCGATGTTTTTCCCCTGGGAAAAAATTCACTGAAATGGCAGTTCGGAGATTAGTGATTTTGCTGTATAGTGGTCGATGAAAATGTTTTCGATGAACACATTTTTCGGTGACATTATATAGACTTGTTTTTTTCTTCTAATGGGTAACACGTTAAGCAAGGCAGGGTAATTTCTTGCTTTATAGGTCAGATATAGGTTTTAATCCAGAAGTCTGTAAGAGGCAAAGTAGACAGGGCATTTAGTTATTCTTTGTAGCTCATACCCAGATACTAACACATCTCATCTCCAACAATCTTCTTGCCGAAACTCAACATGGATTCTGCCCTAACCATAGTACTACCACTGCACTCATCCATTTTAGTAACCTAGAAAATATGCAATGCAACAATGGCCAATTAGTGAATGCAGTTTTCCTTCACTTATCAAAGGCATTTGATACAGTCTTCCATACAAAACTTCTAACATCACTCCCAGAATTAAAACTCACTACCCCCATTCTATTATGGTTTCAAGACTATCTCTCCCAATGCCAGCAAGCTATTCAGTGGAAAAACTCCCTTTCCTCCTACTTCCTGTAAAACTATGAATACCCCAATGATCAATCCTAGGACCCCTACTTTTCACTATATTTACAAATAACCTTCACAAAGTCACCCCTCGAGCAAATCTGGTTCAATACGCTTACAACTCCACCTTAATCTGCTCTGCCCCCACCCTCCAACATAGGATCATAGGATCATAGGAAGTTACTAGGCTGTTGGCCCTGAATTCCTTACAAGCCTAGTCAAGAATTTAACCCATGTTCCAACAAGCCAGCATCCTCTGCCACTGTCCAGCAGGGACATAGGTGGAATCCCAAGGGTGCATTTTCTGTTCCCCATCCAGTTATCCAGGTTGCACTTAAAAAGGTTTAATGAGGTACTCTGCTTTATTTGAAGAGGGAGTCTATTCCACAAAAGGGGGAGTCTCTGGGACACAAATCTGCCCTGACAACAAGTCCTATTGATGTCACAGACCAGGTTGAGGTCTCGCATGTGGGTTTTTTGAGTGGAGCTTGACTTGCGGATATCCAGCAGTCCCATCAGGGTGGGGTATGAAATTGCTTTGCATGCCAGACAGAGGTCACCTCTGAGGAGTCTGTAGGATACTGAGTAGATGGACAGGGCTTTTAGCCTATCTGTGTAGGGTAGATGTTTGAGGCCCTGGATTGTTTGGGTGAGGAATCTCTGTGGTCTTTCCAGCTGCTGCATGTGCTTTGTGAGGTACATGCTGAAAGGGGCATTGTATTCAATAATAGGTCCTATAAGGAAAGAATACAGGGATGTTATGACCACCTTATACTTGGATGAGATACCCTTACTAATGAGGTGGGCCATGTAGAAAGCTTTCCATACAACAGAGGTAATATTGTGGTCAAAAGTCAGTTTGCTATCAACCTGGGTTCCCAAGTCCCTTACGACTGATTGTGTGCTTAGTGCCTTATTATCAATGTGATAATTTGTGGGAATGTCCTTCTCCCCAAAAGGGATGATGATGCATTTTTTGGCATTCAGTTTGAGGCCATGTTTCTTGCACCAGTTATTTGTTTGAGTGACACCCTCTTGGAGGATGTCCACATCACTAGCGGAATTGATGACAGCACCCAAATTGCAGTCATATGCAAACTTGGCCAGCCATAGCCCAATAGATTTGGCCTGACCATCTGAGAAGTATATCCCAAACAGCAGAGGCAAAAAGACAAATCTCTGGGGTAAACTGCTTGTTACGGGTATACTACTTGAGGTGGCTTCCCCAGTTTTGACTAGGTGGGTTCTATCAGTGAGCAAGTTTGCTACCCATCTGATAACATATGGATTGACTGCCTAGTTGAGAGAGTTTAGCTATTATACATGAGTGGGTAATAGTATCAAAGGCCTTGACCAGGTCAAGGTAGGCAGTGTGTACCATCTTACCCTCATCTATGGGCTTGGTGACTGTCTCAAAGAAGTTGACCAAATTTAACAAGCATGATTTCCCCTTGACAAAACCAAACTGTGTGGGATAAAGTATCTGGAGATTGTCAATGTCCTTGTTAATGAGGTCCATGATAATCTGCTCAATGGCCTTGCAGATCAGGCTAGTTAAGCTGATGCGTCTATAATTTCCTGGATCGGTGGATGCTCCACCTTTGTGCAAAGGGATGACAGTAGGTATCCTCCACTCGGCAGGGATGAAGCTGGTACTCAGGCTTTGGTTGAATAGGGTGCCTAACACTGCTGCAAGTTCTTGCCCGAGTTCATGTAGGATGCTGCCTGGGATGTTATTGGGTCCTATGGAGGCTGTATTTTTTGCCTTTGAGAGGGCAGTAATGACTTGATCCCTCGAGATAAGGGGAGTGGGGCAGGTACTGGGCATGTCCCGTTTTACTGATGGGGAGACAGAGTAGTAAAGTTTTCACTGAACCTGTCTGCCAGCAAGTCGGCTATATCTACAGGGTTTTTATATGTGGCGTCTTTTACCAATAGTTCTAAGCAGATCTGAGTGCTTCCCTTCAGATTGCAGACATATGTGAAGAAAGTCTTATGATTGTCTTTAGTGGATGTGGCCAGTTTGGACTCAAAGTTTGCTTTAGAGAATTTCAGTAGTGATCTTATTTGCTTATTCAGACTAAGAAGAGCTTGCTTCCAATTAGACACCTGCTCCTTCTTGGTCCTGGACAGCAATTTTTTCCTTTTATTATAGAGTTTATTTATTATAGATGTCCATCAGACAGGTTTACTCTTCCATAAGGAGGAGGATTTTGTCCTGTCTGGTATTCCTGATTCCATGCAGTTATATAAATATTCATATAGTATTTTGGTGTAAGTTTGGACATATGTGTCAGTTTCTGTGGAGCGGGAGGGTGCTGTGAAGCTGTTTATACCTTCCCTCAGGAGGTTGTAATCAGCTTAGAAGAAGTTTTTTTGTTTGACCCTAGCTGAGGGGGGTCGGGGGTGATGGTGACATCGAAAGTGAATGATTTGTGGACGGACCTTAGCAGGGATGATGACACTGTAGGGATGCTGCAGTAGTTACTCATGTTGTTTAATACCAAGTCCAAAATATTTTCACCTCTTGTCAACAACTTTACATCAAGACCCAAGAAACCTTTACATCTATCGAAACCTGGCTGACTAAATCCCAGCTAATACTAAATCTTAAAAAGATCCAACTTATGCTCTTCCATCCTTCCCAAGCAGCAGTACCTACTCCCCTGTTCTCTATTTCGGGAGCAGATAATACCCCTATCTTCCCCGTCACACAAACCAAGTTACTAGGGGTCATTATTGACAATAATATGAAATTTAAATGAAAAACAACCAGTAAGTGCTTTCATTCACATAGAACTTCTTCAGACCTGGTTGCATCACAAATAACAATTCATATAAATAGTATTAAACTTGTCACATGTAAGACTTAATACAGGTACAGATCCAGGTATGAATGAGAGAGAAAACATTAAATTAGTTTTAAGTAAGAAAGGGTTAAAACATTGAGAGTGTTTTATTTCATGTGACAAGTTTAATACTATTTATATGCATTGTTATTTGTGATGCAACCAGGTCTGAAGAAAATGCTTACCGGTTATTTTTCAATTTATAATGTGTGGATTTTATTATTAAACCATTTTGCCATTTTGTTTATATATATTTTTTCTAAGTCCAGTAAATAAGCTATCAGTATTCTATAACAAAATAGCAAAATTTGCCACAAACTCCTCCTACTGCACCCACTACTGTCAAGCCCTAAAACAGCTTTCCTGGTTGGAACTCCCTAACACCTTAGCTCTAAACCAACTTCTTCTAGCTCACCAAATACTGTACCATCCTGACAAAACTCAGCCTTACAAGACTTGATCACCCTCTACTCCAATAACCGAGAACTTAGATCCACTAACAAGGCACTCATTGCAATCTCCAAAAGCCATTACAACTCTGGTGACTCCCTGTATTCAAGCAAAATTGCCAAGACTTGGAGCTCCCTACCATTACAAATCAGGGAACAACCTAACAAAACCATCTTCAAAAAACAACTTATTTCCCACCTAAACAATTCCTGGACATGCAACTGCATAGCACCTGGCTTACATATTCTAACACCTTTCCCCCTACCCACCCTCCAACCTCTTCTTTAAAACTCCCACAGATGCACTACATTTATTATCACACATTACTTACTAACTCACTGCCGCCTAAAAAGTTTCCCTTAAAATTACAATGAACCTCATATGAACTTGTCTATATTCTCCTCCTTTGACAAACTGGCTAGTATTTTTAGTTTTTTCTTTTTTCTCTTATCTTCATTACATTTTCATGATTATCTCTACTAAACATACTGTATGAACGACAATCATATATTACTCCCTGCTATACTTTTAATTTTATGTCTAAACCACTATGCTTATGTCAATGTCTTATGCAATCATATGCTATTATCTACCATATTTTATATTTGCATGTGTAAACTACAATGCTCATGTAAATATATTATGTATAGTACATTAGTAGTTGTTTCTGGAGCTTTTCCCCCTGGGCCTCCACTGAAAGCTCGGACCTCCCCGGTAAACAGATGTAAAATAAATAAATAAAATAAATAAATAAATACAATTTTCCAAATGAGGAATTCTTGAGGTTTCTCAAATGAGCTGTATGTCTGTATAGATACTGTTAAAGGGGCAGTGTGTTCAAGTATGGGTCTGAAGAGTGAGGAGTGTAGAGGGGCAATGACCTTTTGACATGAAGATTATGTTTTTAGTAAATAGTTGGACTAGGTAAAAAAGGAATTTCTAAGGAGTCTTTATTCCCTGATTACATTTTCAATATGAAATCACTGCCAATATTGTTTTGAATTGTGTGCTAGCAGTGTTTCTAATTGTCAGTGCTTTTTTTTTCTTGTCAGTTGTGTGGGTGAGGAGTTCATAGGATCATAGAATCATAGGAGGTTACTAGGCTTATGGCCATAGGGCCTTTACATGCCTAGCTAAGTACAACCCCCTATTCCCAAGAATATTAAGGTATTAAGCAGAACTAAGTCAACAACTACTGCCTCTGTCCCAAAAGGACACAGGTGAAACTCGTGGGAAGAATTTGCAGTTTCCCATCCAGTAATCCAAATTATGCTTAAATAGGGTCAGCAAGGGGCTCTGCTTCACCTGAACTGGACGTTTGTTCCAGAGGAGAGGTAACCTCTGTGAGATATATCTGTTTCTCCAGCAAGTCCTGTTGATGTTACATACTGAATTTCCTAGACTGAGTGCATTGTATACCATTTGATTTACAAATGTGCAGTATTTCCATTATTGCAGGATCTGAGATTGCTTTATATGCAAGGCAGAAATCACCTCTGAGTTGTTGGTAAGACACAGAGTATAGTGACAGAGATTTCAGTCTGTTAATGTTTGACATTTGCTGAAAACCTGAATTTTCTTTGTAAGAAACCTTTGAGGTCTTTCCAGTTGGTGCAGGTGCCTGGTAAGGCAATACCAAAGGTAGCATTTTACTCTACTATTAATCTGATGAGTGAGGAGTACAGGAAGGTTATAACCTTTTCAGGGAAGTTATCAACTGTTTTGTTCTGCATGCAGTGCCCTTACTTATGTGGTGGGTGATGCAGAAAGATTTTCTTTCCACTGTGGATACATAGTGGTCAAAGGAAATGTTGCTGTCCAACTGTGTGCCCAAATTTCTCACCACTGATTGTATACTTAAGGTGCTGCTATTAATGTGGTAATCTGCAGAGACATTGTCCTTGCCAAAGGGGGTGATAATGCATTTTTTTTTTGCATTGAGTTTTAGCCTATGACTATTGTACCAGTAATTTGTCTGTGTAAGTCCCTCTTGCAAGATGTTGACATCATTTGGGGACTTGATGACTGCACCCAGTTTGCAGTCATCAGCAAACTTTGTCAGCCATAGGTCTTTTGTTTTAGCCTATACATCCAAGAAGTGGATTCAAAGCAATAGGGGCCTCAGCACAGATCTTTGTAGTGCACCACTGGTTAGAGGTCTGCTGGTGGAGGTAGAGTCACCTATTTTGACTGTGTGTGTTATATTGGTGAACCAATTTGCAACCCACCTGAAAATATACGGGTTGATCTTACAGTTGCCACCTTATCAAATGCCCAATGTGGGACACTTTTTGTAGTAACGTGAGAGGTGGCAGGACAAACCATACCCACAGCGATTGCAATGGACAGATCCTGACTTTTTTAAACTATAACTGCTTATTTTTGTAGCATTTGCATAGATTATGCTATTTCTCATAACATTTAGGTGTTTGTGATGTAAAATGACTGCTTTATGCACTATTGCAATAATGTAGGAAATGTTTGTCATCCTACACTCTTGGAACATTTGTATAGTTTTAATTATTTTCACAGGACACACCTGGCCAAAGATGGACTGTAACTTGCACAGTGGGACAGGTGGTAACCCTAGTTGATCTCCAGCTGGTGAGTTTATCAATGATGCCTGAGTGGGTAATAGTGTCAAAGGCCTTGGCCAGGTTCAGGTAGGCCGTATGCATGGATTTGCTTTTGCCCAGGACTTTGGTGACTCTCAAAGAAGACCACCAAGTTCAGAAAGTAGGATCTCCCTTTAGCAAAGCCAAATTGGGTTAGATTAAGCTTTTGGAGGTCTCTTATATCTTTGTTGATAACATCCATGATTATTATTTCCATAACCTTGCAGATTAGGCTGGTCAGGCTTATGATTCTATATTTCTCAGGGTATGTGTAGGTGCCTCCTTTATGTAACGGGATGACGGTTACTGTTTCCAAATCATCTGGTACAAAATCAGTGCTTAGACTGTGGTTAAAAAGAGTGCCCAGTGGAGCAGCTATTTTCTGTTTTAATCAATTTAGAAGACAACCTGTGATATTTACAGGTCCCATAGAGGCTGTGTTTTTGGCTTTGGAGACTATGTTTATGACCTCCTCCTTGGAAATAGTAAGTGGAGGGAAGGTTGTAGGGATACTTTGGGGGATTTGTGTTTTCACTGAACCTGTCAGCTAGCAAGTTGACTATTTCTGTTGGTTCAGTATATGTAGTGCCATTAACAACCAGTTCTGAGCAAATCTGAGTTTTTCCTTTAAAGTTTCTGATGTAGCTAAAGTAGGCCTTATGGTCATCCTTAGCTGAGGGCTCTAATTTGGATTCATAGTTAGCTTTAGAATGAATTACAAAGTGTCTTATTTGCTTGTTTAAGCTGAGGAGGGAATGCTTCCAGTTCAGAGACCATTCTTTTCTGCTCTTGGGCAGCAATTTCTTTCTCTTATTCTGTGACCTGTTAATAGTGGATCTCCACCAGGCAGGCTTGTTCTTTCTGTAGGATGTTGTTTTGATTCTATCAGGTATGGCTGAATCAGATGCTTATAAAAGGCATTTTGTGTAAATCCCAGTGTAGATGTCCACATTATCAGTGATGGCAGGGGCTATGAAGCTATTAATGCCATCACATATTAGGTTGTAATTGGCTTTGGAGAAGTTTTTCAGTCTAGTTGCTGCTAAGGAGGGGGGGGGGGAGCAGATGTTATTGTTACTTCTAATGAGACTGATTTATGACCAGACCTCACTAGGGAAGGCCACACACATGGGGTGGTGCAATGATCACCCATGTTAGTGAGCACCAGATCCAGAATGTTTGGGCCTCTTGTGGGGGTGTCAACCAACTGGTCCAGGCCACTGGAGCTTCTAATGTTCAAGAACCTTTGAGAAAGTAAGTTAGTACATGTATAATTTACCCAATATATGGATGGATAGTTAAAGTCATCTAAAACCAGGGTTCTTGGTTGTATCTTGAGTGATTCAAGTAGATTTAAGTATGCAGTATGGGTATCCTGGTTCATGAAGCGGGTCCTATAACTAGCAATAACTTGGAGAGGGGTTTTACCTACAGTCAGTTGGACCTGGATTAGTTCAAGGGGATTGTTTTGTTTAACGAATCTAGAGGTGTATTTATCTTTGATGAATATTGATAATCCACCTCCTTTAATTCTTGCACTTTCAGTTTGTGGTATGAATGTATGGAAGGCATTATAACCGTGTTTGGCTGGGGTTCTTTCTGCAGCTTTAAACCGAGTTTCTGTGACTGCACAGATGTCAACATCTTCTAAGGTGAGTGCTGCTTCCAGTGAGTGCAGTTTTAGGCTCAGACTCCTACCATTTAACAGAATAACCTTAAGGTTGCTTATGAAAGATATTTATATGCCAGGAATTTTGTTGTTGTGACATTGCCTAATAAAGGCACTGTTGGGAGGTAAGAGCATTAGCCAGTAACTGAAATCCTTGAAGACCTTCTCTGACAAAGCAGCAAGGTCCATCTACCATGTCATCCCCGACTGACAGGTGCTGGAGCCCCGTAGAATGACACTGAAAACTAAGCCAATTGTTGAACTCAATCATTTTATGTTTATATTGTGGTATCATCTTAGGTGAAGGTAGTATGCTGCTCAAGGTTAGGGACATACCTGCCTGAGACACATATACAGAGAGCTCAGTCATTTTTCTCTTCATATAGTCCAGTGAAGTATGTCTCAAGTCATTCACACCAACATGAACTATGACAGAATCATAATGGTACTTGTTTTGGAGAGACTTGAGTGCATGTGTGATCTAGTGGATCCTGGCACCCAGCAGGCTGACTGTAACCTTCTCCTGTCCAGTGTGGAGAGTAGGATGTTTGTGTGTCTCACTATAGAGTCACCTATGAACAAAAAAATTGGTTTAGATGTGCTTTGCCTTAGGGGCTTTTTTGTTGAGACATTTGTTCTTGTGGTTTTATGTGTATTGAGTGCTGTAGGTACTGCATTAGGTGTAGCATGTTTGTGTTTCAGAGGTCTCTGGTGTTTAGGTACTTTCTGGTGAGTACCTCTTTGTAGGATGGTTTATGTGTTGAGACAGTGATTTATGCATGAGGTGTAGTATGTGGGCTGACAACCTGTTCACTGTCACTGTTCTGTGAATGAGAGAGCAAAGATTCCAAATTCTTAGTGTATTTGCATCTCTCACAAATTGAGCTTGAGTGGTTTAGGAGTAGTGGGTTGTTAGTGTACATGAGGCAATGGCTACACTGCCTCAGGATACTTATGTCAATCAGGCTGGCTGGAGAAACAGAGGAGAACTGACCATCCATTATACTAGGTGCAAGTTAAAGTGGCAAATGCTGTAGAAAGCCCAGCTGAGCTGCTCTCCGAGTAACTAAGTGCAATTTAAGGGACTCCTCAGTTGGAGCACTGGCAGCTTCTAAGGGAAAATACATTTACTTTAGCTTTGCATCTATTACCACCAGTGGTAAACTCCACTGCACTGTGCTGTGCAAAGGTGCACTATGTGCAAAAAGATGCCTTGGATTACTCAGATGAAGATAGTAGAGCAGCAGCTGGTCATCAAACTCTGTGAAGCTGCATTAAAACAGGTGCAAACTGGTGCAAACCTGCGGCTTATGTAGCAACTGTGAGAACCCTTTTTTTAAAAACGTAGTTAAGCAATTTTCAAACAAGCTGGCCAATGAAAATGCTCATTACTGAGCCTTATTCCAACAATCACCAACTTAGATAGGTCAGTTGCTGCACTCTTCTGCCTCAAAGGTGCAGAGGGCCATCTTAATGTAAGATGGCTGGTTTTAGTTCTCAGATAATGCCAAATAGTCTAGATTCAGCAAATCTGAATCTAGCCTATGCTATAAAATACACAAGGGTACACAAGTACTTGAAAATACAAAGTGCAGGAAAAACAGTCTCAAACAGCAAACAGTTGAAACAGTGAAACAGCAAAACAGTTAAAACAGCTAAAAAACAGTTAAAAGAAGGTGAGACTTCAGTAATACACAGTTTAAAAGTGCAATACAGTGAATAGAAATACTTATTTTTTTCTGCAGATTTCAAAGGATGCCTTGGATTTTATTTGTATTCAGTCCAGAGATCAGAGAGAGCACAGCAATTCTACAGCAGCTCCTGTAAACTGAGCACAAGCCCTTGTAAATGTGTTGCCTTAATACAAGCCTAAGTGAAGCAATTTTCCAAAAAGCTGGCCAATAGAAATGCTGAAGATTTTTACTTCTACTGCTACTTTTTCTGTAGATTTCAAAGGATGCCATGGATTTCATTTGGATTCACTCCTGAGATCAGAGAGAGCACAGAAATCCTAGAGCAGCTCCTGTAAACTGAACTAGCTTATACACTGGTCCTTTTGATGACATGTTAAACTGAGGTCCTGTTTGCTTGTGTTGGTGGTACTTCAGGAGGATGTAAAAAATCATATGGCACATATTGAAAAGAGTAGTGGTCCTTTATTTAAACAATCATAGTTATTTACATTCTTACTTCTTTACATTATATATATATATATATATATATATATATATATATATATATATATATATATATATATATACACATATTTTTTCATTATTTACAACATTATATATAATACATACATCATGGGCTGGATTCACGAAGGCTTGCACGGAGTCTAAGAGTAGTGTAAGACGTAAGACAGGCAATATGTCTGCCGAGCGATTCAGCAATAGCCGTCAGGGGCGTGCATGAGAGCTCCTAAACCTACACTTGCATGGACAGTGTTATGGTATGAAAATTACCTCATTTGCTGCTGAAATGTATGCAAATGTAAATTTGCGATCCAGGAAACACTAACCTGTCCATGGAAGAGCAGTGTTATTTGCAGAAATGTACACCGTTGGTAACGGAGTACCGTTCTGCAAATAGCTAAAAGGAGCTATGACAGCTCCAAATAAAGGATGCATCCAGTTGTGGAAGCATGCCAATGGCCAAATATAAGGCCATTGGCATTTTTATAGATTGAAAATTAATAAAAATTAATTTTTATTTTTTTTCCCCGATCTCCGATGTTTAAGCATAGCGCAGCGCCGCTCAAACGTGTGGCGCTTCAAAAACCAGAAAATAATTAAAAAATAGCCAAAACTATGCATGTTTAATAAAAAGATTATTCTGCCATGCAGGTGAATGGCAGGCTGAAGACAACATGGATACTGAGTAGTGGTTGCTAAGGGGGGAGCTCAGTTTATGAGATGTAACCAAGCATTAGTAGGCAATCCTATGCAAATGAAGATAAGGATAGTGAATCCCAATTTTCTCTGGCATTTGAGCCATGTCCCTAGAGTGTAAGTGTAGGTGTAGGGGAGTAGCAGAGTAGAAGATAGGTGACATCATGATGGGGTATGTCTGAAAGACTGTAAGCTTATTGGAGCAGAGTGGCTTGTGTTTGACATGAGTTGCTCAGGATTGCAAAAGGCGTGTCTACAGTTGTCCTAGCTGAAACCCAGAAACCGAAGGTGTACGCCGTGGATATATCTGAAATTTCTTGCAAACGTGCTTACACTGTGTGTGCGCCTGTAAGCCAGTGTAAGCCTGTGTGCGCGCATATGCACCTGTCTAAGCCTGTGTAAGCCTGTGTGCGCATGGGTGCAACCGGCTAAGCCTGTGTAAGCCTGTGTGCGTGCGTGTACGCTTGTGTGTGCGTGTTTGCGCTTGTTTGCGCGGTGCTGCCCCTTGTGGAAACAGAAAGGGAAAAGGAAGGAAAAGAAGTAGTAGGAAGTTAACCAAGGAGAACTAGCAGAGCTACCAGGTGAAATAAATCAGAATCAGCCAATTACACAGGCAGTACACTAGCCCAGCCCAGCCCAGCACTTAAAACTCTGCAATCAACATTCCCCCATGTTTTTCTCAAAAATACTGCAACACTGCAGTATACAAAGAGTGAAAACTTAAAAAGCTTAACTCAGACAAAAAAAATGTTAGGGGCTGCCATTGCTATTATAACCCAACATGTGCAAGATGCTGAGGGTGGTGCTATTGCGAATGTTGCTGAGCAACCCACAGTGGGGAGATGGAGAAGAGTGTATGGACCCAGGGTAACCTACAAGGGGATACATGAGCTGGAAATAGTGGAGCGCTATAGAGTGGACAGAGACCTCCTGCAGCAAATTGTTGATCTGTGCAGGCCACGTCTTACACAGAACCAACAGAGGGGAACCCATCCCAGTGGAAACCAAGGTATGTGTTGGCCTATGAATACTAGCAACAGGTACCTTCCAGAGACCAACTGGTGATATGATGGGGATTTCACAGGCATCAGCATCCAGGGTACTGCACCAGTTCCTGAATGCTATGTCAGCACATGTCGGTGATCATTTATATTTCCTCAATTCCCATGAGGCATTGGCCAGCAATATGCGTCTTTTCCAGCAAATAGCGGAATACCCTGAGGTAGTGGGTGCAATAGACTGCATGCACATACACATCAAAGCACCAGCTGGTGAGCAGGGTAGGGCGTACATCAACCACAAGGGCTTCCCCTCCATCAACTGCCAGGTCATGTGCGATGCCCAGGGCATAATACTGAATGTGTGTGCTGGCTGCCCTGGAAGCTACCACGATTCCCATATCTGGCATCTGATGCAGCTGTACCAGACATTTGCCAATGGGAACATCCCTGACGGTCACCTAGTGGGGGATGCTGGATATGCACTGGAGCCATGGCTGATGACACCCATCAGAAATGCACACACACCTGAACAAGAACTCCATAATGAGGCACACGCACAAACACGAAATGTAATCGAGCGTGTGTTTGGGATACTCAAGTCATGGTTCCGGTGCCTGGACACATCTACTCACCAAGTACATGTACCCAAATTGTCATGGTATGTGCCATGCTACACAATATGATCCTGCAAAAACAGCTGCAGCAGGAACAGCATGGGGCAGGGCCAAACAGCCACCCACCATTGCCAAGGCCATAATAGGCAGAGCGTGACTTGGAGGAGGAACAACCTGAGCCTGCCCCAGTAGGCAGAAGGAGGTGTGCCTAGTATGCCTTGGCCTTGGCAAAGAGGCAATGCATAGCACATACACTGGCTCAGTAGGAACCCTGGAAATTATACCTCTCTCTGACTTGCAAATAAAATAAAATGGATGTCTAACTTGACACTACCTGTTTTTAAACATGTATAGGGAGTGTACTATGTGCATCCGACATAGGCAGCCCTGCAGCACCACCTGAGGCATGGTTGCCATGCTTTAAGCAACATAAAGCAGTGCTAAGCAGCTTTTACCACTATTTAGTATATGTAAACAAAATTGCCTACGATAACTAGCGCAACGTCGGGCAACGTTGAGCAATGTTGGGCAAGGTCAGGCAAAGTCGGGCAAAGTTGAGCAAAGTCAGGTAAACATGCTCATATTTGCTTTACTGTTCCTTAAGCAGTCTGGTCTGTCCAGCATGAAAATAAAAAGCAGTGACAGGGCTTGAACCCAGGATACTGTGCACTATAGTCACAGTACTGAACCACTAAGCCATGACAGCATTTCACTGGCACAGACACAGCAGGACAATTGTACACTAATGCAAACACAAAGAAATGCTGTATCATGCCCCTAAAGAGGCATATGGGTAACCTCCCCCACAGGCCTATGCAGACAGAGAACAGGAGGCCAGGTGGTGTGATGTGGGTTGGGTAGGCTATGAAGTCACAATCTAATATACATGACATTGGACGCTAAGATCTGTAGTACAGTAGTATGCCTCAAGCCAGTACGATAGGCAGCAGTACAGACTGAAATGGTGTACCTTACATAGCAGTGCAGGCCTAGCAAATGTGTATAAGTGTCAGGTGAACCCCTCATCCTATGTACACCCACAGTAACAATCAGGTGTGCCTCCAGGTAGAAATGTACAAAGAATAGCTGTCTCCCCTGTATGTAGAAATGTTGAGAAGTCTATGCAAAGTGTCTCATGGAAGCCCTGCAGGAACAGCATGATCCCTGTTGATTTATGACACAAAGGTGAGCCCTGCAGTAAAAATACAACTTGATTTTCTGCACACATATAGTATAAATGTCTATACCGGGCATGCTCACACACTTCAAGAAATGTAGTGGATGTCAGTCAGTAACATACTGAAAGGTCATACTGGGCATGCTCACACACTTAAATAAACGAAGCAAATGTCAGGCAACAACATACTGAAAGGTCATACTGGGCATGCTCACACACTTAGGTCATGTCTGAGTACAGCAGTGGGCCACACGTATCTGGCAGTTGTATGTTTTACCCCAGGAACCTGTCACTATTCACCAATCCTGCCTTGTGCACACAGTTATATGAAAACAGACACATATAATATATTGGAACCCTTTCATAATCAAACTATGTACCACAAGTACTTAAGTTGTTCACAGAAAGTGAAAAAGCAAAGAAGATCAGTAAACCTGCAATCAGTATCATCAATAAACAATGTGCACTCCAAACATTATCCAATCCATGTTCTGGCAAAACAATCTGTGAAGGAGTCCATAGAGAACCATGACACTTCCTTCCACTGTGTCATAAATAGCAATGTACACTCATATATGTCTTGAGTCAGTGCAATCTGTAAATGACTCACATTGCCAGCATCCTGTCAGACAGGCTCATACATACATATCCCCCTCTCACTGACAAAATGCCCCATCATCATACCTGGAGATTGTGAAAGTACAGATATCACATAGAGAATGGGTAAACAGCTCCTTCCAAACCTGAAAACACAGTGTCTATGGGATTACATTGTTTTCCTAGCTGTGTCATAAGTGAACTCCAGAACAAACAGACCCTGTACCTGAACAGTCTGTTGAGCCTCTCCCTCTGTACAGGATATGAAACTGTTGAATGGGTTACAGCAACATTTGGCACACTGCACAAGTGTTCGTGCACAACAGACCATGGGAACTATTGTCTTATAAGCCTATTAAGCCTTATCTGGAATGCCAGGGTGTCCATCATGATGGACCTCATAAACAGAGGTATTGGGAGCCTACAAACACCCAACCCTAGCCATATTGGTTTGTTCAGGGGCAGATCATGGTTCCCAAACCTGCTACACTGTTTTCAAAACAGTCACCCAGGACATACAGCAATGAAATGAGCTACACTTGTTCCACATAGACCTTGTAAAGCCAGTTGCAAACATCCCAGACACATGCCATATCCACAATATCAACAACCTGTGCATAAATATGTATGTAATCTGATGGATTGCCAAATGGGGCACAGACAGATCCCACAAGGTAAGAAATGTGGTCACCTGTTCAAGCTGGTAACAACTGCTGTCCCCCATGGCTCAGTCATGAGACCCCACCTGTCTGATGTATGCTCTTCGGATATACAGTCAAACACATGAGGGCTATGTTTAGCAAAGGTTGTGACTGACTGTGCAAATGTTGTCATACCCGATGTTTGGGACAAAAGAGACATCCTTATAAAGGTTCACAGTCAGACAGATGTGGTGACAGGATTATGGGCCCGAGCTACAGTCATACAAATACCACATAGGTGCCAACACCATAAATATGGAGTTGATGTGGACACGTGGATAGTCATCTCCACTTCCAGAAACACATTCACAAAGTGGTTAGAAATACATGCTATGTGTTCCCACAAATTGCCAAAGTCTTTGCATGTAGGTCAAAGGAGATTCCCTGTGCCCATCAGTCATCAGACCTGTATGAGACTACCATATCAGAGTTGCAATGCATCTGACTGGGCAACTTCAGCAACTGGAAAGAGCACTGAAGTACCTCAACAAGAGGATTACTGGCCTCAAACAATTGCCCCATGCAACATGACTAAATATAATTCAATCTGTACTCTGTTGCATACTGTCTACTCATGAGATCTCTGCTCAACAGACAGGTCAATGTCCAATGCAGAACTGATGTACATGCGCTATCTGTAGTAAACCCAAGCTCACTGTACCACATGCTCTAGGGATACCATCATCACAACATTAAATAGAACATGTTGGAGGGATACAGTACTACCTCACAGATGTCCCTTGCTTTGGAACCGGCTCCCAACCAACAGTAGGCCGTCCCTCACTGACACTCTTCCAGAAGAGCCTTGATGAGTGTATGTGAAACTGAAGTGTCACACCAGGCAGCACTTCATTAGCTCTACTACACAGAGGCCTAGGGAACTAACACCATGGGTGGGGATAGCTGCACACTCTGTCCATACTAATATATGCCTTCAGGCAGATAGCCTATTACCTACCTATGTACATATATATATATATATATATATATATATATATATATATATATATATATATATATATGTACATATATATATATATATATATATATATATATATATATATATATATATATATATGTAGGGGGAACACAGTATAATAAGGCAAAGATGGATGTGCACAGATGTGTTTAAGAGGGTGACCATCAACGACCCTTCTGCTATGTACCTCACAAAACATCTACAACAACTGGAAAGCCTGCAGAAATACCTCACAAGGAGCATTGGTGGCCTGCCATACATGCCATACACAGACCTTCTGTAAATGGTCCAGTTGTACTGTCTTGCATATTGCCTACTCAGAGGTGATCTCTGCATAACATACAAAGCTATGTCAAACACAGAGCTGTTGGACATGCCCCACGTAAAACACTCACAATCCCTCTGATCCTTGGACCCAAAACCCAGACTGAAATGCAGAAGGAAGGAGTGTATCCATTTACCTTATGGATACACACACCTGCAGGTCAGTGGCACAGCATGAGGCCTCAGAGACCATGCAAGTTCAAGTCACATTGAGCAAAGTTGCTTATCACATTGTAGGCTGCTACAGATCACCTACCATGTCTCAGGAACCTCACTCAGTATTCCTGAGAACTGTGGAAAATATAAAGGTCCTACCAAACAGCCTTATATGAGAGGGTTACAACTACCCAAACATTGACCGAGATAATTACTGGTGTACAATGTCCATTGCCCAATGCTTCCTAGAGAGTAAACACTCAAACACCCTGGAACAGCTGGCCACCATGGCTACTAGAGGTGACAACGTACTGGACTGGAGCATCACCAACATGGGGTACCAGTGTTCCGCAACAGAGATAAACCCTTGCTGGTAATATCAGATCAATAAGTAATCACCGTGGACATCCACATCCCACCCCCCTCAGTCAAAGAAACCACTGTGAAGACATTTTCAAAAGCAAACTGCACACTTCTCAAGACCAAAGTGGAAAGTTCCAAAGCCCCCTTGCTAAAGGATAATGCTATACAATCTGCCGAATCATTTACAAGTGCATTTTATGAGCATCTACAGGGATGCATGGATTGAGACATCCCAATTAAAACCAAGATGCACTCCTCCAAACATAAGAAACCAATCTGGTGGTCGTTGCCCATAAATAAGCTATACAACAGAAGGAGGAAACAAACACATGATAGAGCAAACTTCACAAAAGGAAAGGCATCACTGATCATTATTAGAAAGAAACAATGATCACTCATAAAATAATCCAAGTATGGTTTCTAAAGACAAATTGCAAAGGAATGTAAGAATAACAACCACAAAGCCTTCATTAGCTATATCAAACATTTAGGTGGCAACTCTCAAATATGCTGGCAGCTACTGCTAAATGGCAAAAAATACGCTGAACCAACTGTCATTGCCCACATCCTGGTGGACAAGTTCAGTGCAAATTCCCCCCATCACCCCCAGAAGGGACTGTGTCCATCCCAGAAGAATGTAGAGCCCCAGACTTCATGGACATGCAGGTAAAAACAGCCCTCTCCAAAGCTAAGAACACAGCATCAATGGGACTGGATGGTGTCCCAGGCTGCGTCTTACACCAGCCCCAAAAAGGACTACACCCTCACCTATATTCACTATCCAGACTCAACCTTACCACAGGCTATGTACCCAAAGAATGGCATACAGCAACAGTCATTCAGCTCCACAAAGGGGGTGCCACAATAGAACCTGGAAACTATTGCCCTATAGGCCTACTCAGCCTGGTCTGCAAAGCTATGGAGCAAATTATCATGGAACCCATAAACAGAGACATTGGGAACCTCCAGACACTGGACTCTACCAAACTTGGCTTTGTTAAAGGCAGATCCTGCCTCCTAAACCTAGTTGACTTCTTTGAAACAGTTACCAAGGACATAGATGGAGGTGAAAGTAGTCCACACAGCCCACCTGGACCTCACTAAGGCCTTTCAACACCATTCCCTACTCTGGCATTATGGACAAGCTTACCAGCTTGAACACTAACAGCTATGTCACAGGATGGGTGGCCAACTGGCTCACAGATCAAACACACATGTTCAGAGTTGCGGGTGCCATGTCCGACTCTAAACCAGTCACAAATGGCATCCCACAGGTCTTGTTCCTGGGACCCCACCTGTTCAATAGATACTGCTCAGAGGTACAGGCAAGCACGGGAGGAGTATGGCTGAACAAGTTTGCAGATGACTGCTAACTATGGTCCATAATTGACTCTATGGCTGACACAGATATTCTCCAGAAGGGTCTTACAGAGACAGATACCTGGTGTCAAAACAATGCCCTCAAGCAGAATGCCAAAAAATGCATAGTCACCCCCTTTGGATAAAACAAAGTGCACACAAATTACCACATAGGTGGTAATCCAGTATGTACGGAGAAAGTAATTATGGCCCTGGGGACCCAGGTAGATAGTAAACTCTCATTTGATGATCACATGGCCAAAGTGTTTAGAAATTCCTTCTATGTAGCCCACCTAATGTCACTTAATGTAACCCACTTTGTCTAGTCTGATGATGTCACCATCCTACAAATATACCTGTGGAAAAAAGAACTCCCAGTAATGTGTACGGCGCATTGTGTTAATGTGTACTCCTCTAATGTCATGAAGTAGCTAGATAGGGGTTTGAATCCTGTACTTGACAACTGTGGGTTTGGGTGTGATCTCCTTGGAGAGGAGCCAAGTTGTTGGAGACTACTAAAAAAAAGAGCTTCCAGTAATGTGTATAGCACGTTGTGTTAATACATACTTCTCTAGTATCATAAAGTAGTTAATTAGGGGTTTGAATTCTGCACTTGACAACTGTGCATCTGTGTATCTCCTTGGAGAGGAGCAACCTTTTTGGAGACTACTAAAATACCTTACAAGTGGTATACTTATCTTTGTCAAGTCTGATGATGTCACAATCCTACAAATATACCTGTGGAAAAGAGAACTCCCAGTAATGTGTATAGTATGTCGTGTAAATGCGTACTCCTCTATTATAAAGTAGTTAGGTAGGGGTTTGAATCCTGCACTTGCTAAATGTATGAGTGAGTGTGTGTCTCCTTGGAGAAGAGCAACCTTTTTGAAGACTACTGAAACACCTTAAAAGTGGTATACTCATCTTTGTCAAGTCTGATGATGTCACCATCCTACAAATATACCTGTGGAAAGAAGAACCTCCAGTAATGAGTATAGCATGTCGTGTTAATGTGTACTGCTCTATTATCATAAAATAGTTAGGTAGGGGTTTGAATCCTGCACTTGGTGAGTATGTGTGTGTGCTCTATGTGTATGACACTGTTGGTAAATGTGTTGTGGGTTTTGCTTTTACTACAGTATTACATATCACTATGACAACAGTATGTGCATTGCACATGTCAGGTAGCTGTGTGGCAAATACATATACGTACATGTGACCTCAATTATTTTATAGGTGGGAACCCTGCTTTCTCCATGAACACATCTGTTATCTTTGCCAGAGTGTGCTTCTGCTTTCCAGACCCTAGGTCACATCTGTATGCTTGTGACAAGCCCAGCCACTGCAGTGATCCCTGGCCTAGATCATCCATGTCACACACACTCATTACAGTTTCTATTAAATAGTGTGAGTGAGGGTTTATGCCTGAGGTACATTTCAGACCTGTTCAAATGCAGCAAAGTATGCCAATGATGACTATTCATTATAGGTATATAACAACCTTTGTGGATATGCATGCAGTACCCTTATTGCTTATGTGATCCACCGAGGGATTTCAAGCCACCTTTGGAAATGTGATTACCAAAGGAGAGATGACGTAACACTTGCCTGTATGTATACATCGGTACCTGTTCAACATGTTCGAGGCTACTACCTATGTGGTACTGTGGGGATACTATGTTTTGTAAAAGTGGATGCATTGAGCTTGAGGCCATGGCTTTGACACCAGGCATCTGTCTCACTATATATGACTATGTCTCTCTCTCTCGATATATATATATATATATATATATATATATATATATATATATATATATATATATATATATATATATCCATACATATCCATTGGAATACATATACATATACATATAGGCACATATACAGTCCACCTTGGTGGGAATATCAATTATGCAAAGGATGTGAGGTATACAGTGATGTAATGATATCGCACAGTCTTGTGAGAAATGCATTGAAGGTGTTCTCAGCCCATATAGCTTTAGCAGGCCTCACTGGCTGCAACATTGCAAACTTAACAAATCACACCCACAGTGTTTAACCACCGCATGTCATATACCAGCACCGTATGCTGTCTTGTTTGCCACACACTACAACCTACATACCAATATGCACATAACAATCTTCACCAACATATATATGTCCACCCTTCACATACAGTTGCAGTATGTCCCTTGCTCTATGCACATGTACAGATGTTAATATATCTGACACATATATATCTCTCCATATGTGTGTGCCATACACACACACAAGGTACACACTGTTGTAAGTCACTGGACCTCACGGCTGACCTGTTTGCCCTTGCTGCAACATGAACAGGTGTCAAATGTGAGCACACAGTAATATTAGAGGGTGTGTATATAGCTACAAATGCTACTAGCATACTAGCCTGGTACAGCAGTTGCCAATGCTAAGCTACACGTTAATATGACTATCATGCATGTGTTACTCTGTCACATCCATGTTTATATAGCTGTTTGCGCTACTCCCCCAAACAGCCATTGTCCACACTACAGTACAGAAAATAGATAACATGGATCAGATGTTTGACATTTAATGCTGAGCTACATATGTCGCAGTTATGTCCCCCTGCACACAGCTACACACTGATTTGTCCATAGCAGTTGTTATGCTGGACATCTGTGCATAGATACGTACTGCTGCCACATATGGATGTTTCAAAGTATGTAGAGTACTCTTCAAAAGCATCTACTACATGCCAGTAAATACATATCTGTTACATACCTTTCCTTTGCATGTGCTGGTATTATTAATTTCTGTGTTCCTTTTTCTTTTGAGTTTGCTTTTGCTGTTAATGTCTCTCTCTCTCTCTGTGTCTCTCTCAGTGTCTGCAATGGAGTGATTGCGTGTGTGGGCAGCAAGTACAGCCTGCTTTTATAGGTATCTGCACATGTGCATGTGATGGCCTCTGCACCAATTGGTGGCCACCATTTGGTAATTGCATGCAGCCTGCTGTGCGGTAATTGCAGTACTCACTGTCATAGCAACTCAATGCTATAAAGTGCTAAGTCAGGTAGGCGTAACCCTTTCAGCTTTCCAAAGTGGGGCTCATACTTGTTTGCTGTGAACACCGTTGTTTAAGTCAGAAGGTTGCTATAGTTCTTATATCTGAAGCTAGGGGTTTAGCCAGTGATTTAAATGTTGTACTCAGACCTGAATGTTACCACTTCCAGTAAACACTTGTCAGTGTAGAATTGTACTCACCCCTGCAAATGCTAACAAAAGATACATGGGAGTATGTAGTTTTTCTACTTATACAATTAACTGCCATACAAAAGTAGTTATTGAGATGTATTCTTTTGGCACATGAACTGTTTGTGAATTGCTATACTGTGAATATTAATGTACTCACTTCTGAACAGTTTGTTCTTTTTTAGTGTTGACATTAGCACAGGCTGCTCATGAAAACTGGACAATTCCAGCACTGAGTATGCCTACCTACATCCTTGGTAGACCCTGAACACACAAGTATATTGTACATTTGGGTAGGGATGCAGACGTACAGAGAGCATTATGTATCATTGTGTGAATGTTATCTTGCTGGACCTAAAGGGTTGCTGTGTACCTGTTAGTTTATCAAGGCAAGTAGTCTGTCTGCATAGCTCCCAACTGTGGACCTATCCAGATGGTAGCCAGATGTTAGCCCGTTATTCTTTGTCTGTGCAACGCACAGGTCTTTTCAGCACTGGTACAATGGCATTGTTACAGTCAGTTGCTACCAGTACATGGCTGCATCCTTTGGTATTTCAGTGTTGTACTCCTACATAAAGGTATACTTGTGCACCTCCTTCCAAAGCTATTTGCATATTGTGTAACAGCAGAAAAGTTGATATGCCTGTGTGTTTCTGCCTCCGCCAGGCCTCTGAAACACTCAGGTTCATATTTGAACAGAGTCAGGGAAAGGTAGGTAAAAGTGAGGTTCACCTTTAAAATAATAGAGACAGTAAGTGGAGACTTTGAGAGAACCAGTGCATATGGATTATTACACCTTTTCTTAAGTACATGCGGTGTCTAACTCTTATTATTGTCATTATTCATTAAGTGTAATACCCCTCCTTTCTGCCTAACGTCAGTACATTTCAGAGGGATTCAGAGGGACACAGCTAACATATGTTTCAAAATCAGGGACATCCCTGAAAAGTAGTCACAGTTGGGATGTATGTCCTCTGCCCTAATCAGATATGCCACTGTTTGTCCTGCTACGATACTGTGTGTGGGTTGTAAAGTGCTGCTGTAACATTATTTCCTGCTAGAATGGCTGGTTCTCTTATCACAGTCATGTAATGCAATTCCACAACAACTGCTGGTAAAGTTCCTCAGAACAAGTTTTGTGTTATGGCATTTCTATTTTTCCTTCACATTCACTCATTCTTATGCATGATATATTTATTTCAGCACCAACATGTTGTATGTCTACCGTGGCTTAGTGGTACTTTATGCAGTCTAGTGTGTCTAAGGTCCGGGGTTCGAGAGTGGCAGAGGTGTTTTATTTTGCTGCTGAGCAGAACAAGGACCCTGACATACAGAGTGACTAAGGCACTTTTAAACAGTTGTAAGTGGGTTTGCATGGGTTTGCGCAATGCTTAGTGATGCTTAGCTAAGCGCACACAAGCGCACACTCGTGCAAACCTGCTAACTACTGCTTAATAGTGTTTATTCCCGCTAACCCCCGCGCTCATTTCTTTGAAAGAAAAGAAAATGGGGAGATAGTAAAGTGGTGAAAAGGGGGCACAAAAAGGGAAAGACAGTAGGGAAAACAGCTCAGGATGTGCAGGATGGGTGTAGGGAAGGTTCATAGCTGCCCATTTCTTAACAGCAACAGCTGTGCATATGCAATAAATATGGAGGGAAATATGAAACCTTCCACCCCTGAGAGAGGGGTGAGGACAACAAAGTATGTTGTACTGCCAATTAAATATCAGCTTATGTGTCCAGTGGACGTGTGCAAAATGGGCAGCTATGTATGGGCATAATTTTTTTTGGGGAGCAGATTGCCTTTTTTATTTCAGGTGAGAGTGGAATGTGGGGTAGGGGAAGAAGGTATATTTGTGAAGGTAAGTTGGGGAGGTAAACAGACAAGACAAACAAGATGCATACAGGGGCAGAATATGACACATGTGGTGGGTGAACACTATTGAAGGGGAAGGATGTTTGGAAATCGCAAGCCCATGAGCCCACAGATGGCAACAGTGGAACTGAGATCCCCACCCATGGGCAGTCACCACTGCACCTTCACAGCCCAGAGGGTGGCTGTGCTGGGGGCTGTGTAGGATGGGCAGGCTCACCCGTGAATCATGCCACTCGTGCCTCAAGCTGGCGTAGAGGATCAGCACTAGAACGCTCAATCTCCCTACGCACCACAGCCCGGACCGTTTGGAGGGTGATTGGTGGCCATCCTCCGCCCACGCTTGCATGGGAAGGACGAGCCTCATCCCCTGCAGCGCTTCCACCTGAAGGTGGCACAGGGCTAATGGAGAAGGAGGTCCCAGGCTGGGCACCGGACATGCTGGTGTGAGGTGCCATCGCCAGCTGAGGTGAGACAGGTGGGTCCGCTGGGACCGGCCTTTCCATACGGTCTATGTTTAGGAGGATTTAATGAAAATATGGGTTAGTAACAGTCAACAGCATTCCCAATTAGTTATAACAGCATGCGGAAGTATTCCCATTAACCCAACACACCAGAGTTCCAACAGTTGAACAGCAAGCATGACACATGCATATATAGTACAACAGTGGACATTACAATAGCAGGCAGGTTTAACTGATGGCAACAGGCCACCAATATTGTGGTATTTGAACAGGGCAAATGCATCAAAATAAATACAGATATTTATAAACCAATAGGACATATGTCCCAACAAATGTTTTGAGATTAGACATACACATACAGTAGGGTGGAAAACGATAGTTCCATTAACAACTTATATATCCTTCTAGTTTACACTACATTCCTATTAACTGCAGTTATATGTCCCCTACATATATTATTGCACTACCCAATTGTCCTTAAATTGGGAAATGGGTTTTGCTAGATCTTTGCATACATGGGCTGTATCTGACATACAAACTGTCCATGATGCGATGTTACTGCTACATATTTTGTGAGTTGCTCAGACACAGTACTGCTGAGATGTTACACTGACAGGTCTACTTTCCTATACTTATCTAGATATGTTTAGATGAAATTATCAGTTATATGTTAACAGCTCCCTACATTTCTGCCAGCCCAATGACATTTCTGGGGAACATAATACCAAGCTACTCATGTGCCAGATTAACCTGTACATGCTGGGCATGAACCAACAGTTGAGGACTGTATATATGCTCAACAGCTACTGGCACTCCCTTCATCCACTTTATATGGGCCTACCCAAGTGTGGGTTGACAGCGCTTAATAAAACAGTACTATTTCTATAATGCAAGAGTACAACAACATATCAAAGAAAGTGACACGGACACACTCCAGGAATTATACCTTTATTAATTACATAACACACTTTTCTAGAAGCCCTCTCATTTATTTGATATAGCAATGCATGCAGAAGACTTATTCAAGACTTTCTATACCTTTATTAATGGGTTACAACACTCTTTTTCAGGCTATCTCATTTATTTTATATAACAGTACATGCAGAGAAGTTATTCAAGACTTATTATACCTTTATTATTGGGCTACAACACTTTTCTCACGCTCTCTCACTTATTTTATATAACAATATATGCAGAATAATTACTAACCTGCCTGGTGGTGCAGCCTTAGCAGCCTATCTGCATAGGCTTGCTGATTCGCAGCACAGACACCTGCAGCTGTGAAGTAAATGAAGTGATATTGAGACATACCTATCCATAATATAGACTACAATGGCAATTCTTACATACTTCATTCCATGGCTACCTACTCAGTAGTAGGGAATTTTCCATCCCACAGGCCTCCTGTATCCACTGGTTCAGTCAGTCCTCCTTGCATCTCTTCAGGTCTGAGTAGTGGTGTCTGACCTGCTCACCAGTCTGAGGGATGCCTGTGGCACTGGTGAGATCATGAGCTAAACGGTTCCAGGCTTCCACTTTGTATTGGGTGCCCTGGAACTGGCCCTGCAGGAGTCTCTCCTCATGATTATGGACAAGGAGCCAAACCATTACTTTTGACTCCTCAATGCCCCAACGTTGCACTCGAAATCGACAGCCCTCTCCAACACCGGCCATGCTGACTGCAGATGAGAGCTACAACCAGTTATGGCAAGTATTCCCACCTATGGAGCTTAAATATGCCTCATTTCCCGCACTTATCTGTGATTGGCCGGTTTTGAAAAAACTCAGCTGAAAGCACACCTGCTTAGCAATGGGTAAATTTCCATTGATATGTATGTGTGTGTTGAAAGTGCATGCATATGAAAAGCTGTCATGGCTTAGTGGTTCAGTACTGTGATTACGGTGCACAGTATCCCGGGTTTGAGGCCTGTCATTGCTTTTTATTTTACTACTGGCCAGACCGGCTAGGTGGTGTGGCTGTGTTTAGCCTACTTTGCTCAACTTTGCCCAGCGTTGCTCTATGTTGCTCTACATTGCTCTACGGTGCTCTACATTGCTCGACGTTGCCCGGCGTTGCCCGACGTTGTGCTAGTTACCGTGTTGTGCAGCTACACGCAAACATGCTCTGTTTGCGCTAGTTTGCACGAAGCGCAGCTCCGCGCAAAGCTATTGCGCTAGTTAAAGCAGTGTTAAGCTATGAGCAATTATTCTTAAATACACTTAATACTGGTAAACTTTGCTTAGCAGTGCTTCACATTGCTTAAGATACGTTACTTATGCATTCATCAGTATGCACAACCATTTCACCTTCTTATATATATATATATATATATATATATATATATATATATATATGTATGTAAAATTTGTTTACTACTACATAAGCCATTTCAATGCTTTTTACTAAAATTTAAAAGATAAATGTCAGGAATTATTTTTGTATACAGATTTCCAACAGAAAATAGAAAGGGAGTGGAGTGACTCGAACCGGGAATACTTCCTCTTTGTGTGAAGGCTCTAACACTACGCTATTGCTATTTTGCTTAATTTGCATATAAGTTTCTTATTATCCTCTTCGATGTCTAAACTGCTAACTATAGCTAAGCAATGGGCAAACCCGCGCAAACACGTGCAAATATGGGCAGCTATATCGGGAATAATTAAAAAAAATAAATAAATGTTTTACATTTTATAATTGTACTGGGGTTTAGAATATGGGGGAGTGTAGTGTTGGGTATGTACACATTTGAGCGGACTCGCTCATGTTAGTTGACATTTCCCAATTGAGAGACTTGCAGGGGCGTGGATTTTTGGACTGCTAGGCAGTCCGACACGCCCCCTTCACTCGTGCATGCTACATGTTAGCCTTAGAGTTGAGGCAGCGTGCCCTCATGAATATGCATGGTGCGCTGACGTCTTACTCTTAGACTGCAGTTTCCGTGTAAGACTAACTTAGTCTTACATGGAAGGTTAGTGATTCCTGGGGCATATCTTCCTTCTACATTTTCTTCATGATATCTCTCTCTCTCTCTCTCTCTATTTATATATATATATATATATATATATATATATATATATATATATATATATATATATATATAGAGTTCCCCTTCAAAAGCCTGAATGATCATAAGCTTGAGATTCATAAGCCTGAGACCAAAAGCCTGAAAACTCAAAAGCCTGAAACCCAAAAGCCTGAAAGCACACAAAATACACATACTGACTTTAATGTGGCTTTGCTATTCTTAGCGCTTTGGTGGAAAGTTTCAGGTTGGGTTCAGGTAAGTGTGCGATTGTTTTTACGTTAGGGTTAGAGGCAGGTTAAGTGAGTTAGGGTTAGGGCGCAGGTTAGGCGTGTGTGCGATAGTGACAGACTTTAGGGTTAGGGGTGGTTTAAGTGAGTTAGGGTTAGGGTGCGGGTTAGGTGAGTGTGCGATAGTGACGGACCTTAGGGTTAGGGTTTGGGTTAAGGTAAGTGGGTAGATAGTAGTGTCTTTGTACTGGCATATTAAAATTATTTGTATTCTGTGTGTTTTCAGGCTTTTGAGTTTTCAGGCTTTTGGTTTCAGGCTTATGAAGTTCGAGTATATGATCATTCAGGCTTCTGAAGGGGAACTATATATATATATATATATATATATATATATATATATATATATATGAAAAATATATGAAACTGTTGGTGAAATTTTCTAAGCAAGAGGCTGAAAGTCTATCTGTGAATATTAAGCAACAATATGATGAACTTCTTCAGCAATTTCCTACTGAATTAGTGAACAAATATATGAATGAACTATTTGATTCCCTGGCAGTTTATGAGCATAACTTGTGAAAATAAATCAAAAGAAACTCCTGAGGAACAGGTCTGATTTTCAAGCTGGAAATATGTTTAAATGACCATGCAACACTGAGCAGTTCACTGTGAACACTGCTGTCAATCAACAGGCAGCCCCAGTTACTAATCCAATCCATGATTGATATGATGGTGATAGACATCTTGAATTGACCAATAGTGACAGAATAAGGAATGATGACATCACTCCTCTCATTCAGAATGATGCTGAAGGGGCAGAGTTACAGAAGGAACTTGGTGCCAGAAGGAAGACACTGCAAGTAACAGCACAGGTTCATAGAGCTCAAGATAACACAGAAATTGGCTTTAATTTGAGCAATTCATGTTCTATGCCCTCTCATTTTTTTACAGCAGCAGTTACATTTTCCCCTTCCTATCAAGGACTCTAGAAAAGTAGAGACAAAACAACGTTCCAGAAGCATGAACCTTTTCAAGAGGAAAACAGAAAGCAAAGCAACAGGAACACCCATGTTGAAGAAAGTATGGGGCTTGAACAAGAAACTTTAATTTGGAACTTGTCTTCACATGTTTTAACTAACTCTGAAATGTCATTGTTGAATAGAGGTTTATCATTTATTCCAATGCAGGACACAGATCTTACTGAGGTAATTTTAGATTTAAAGACATTCACATGCAATTTAATGTTGAAACTGTTATTTAAAGGAAATGATGGTAAACTTAATAGTGAGATGTATTTTATGAAACCAAGCACTTATGTGCCTCTGCATAATCCAATATTAAATTAATTTGAAAAATTATATATAGAAGATTTTTACAAAATTGATGTTGGGCAAAAGAATAACAACAAGTATAATTTGTTGAAAGCTGAATATTTAGCACTGAAAAAAATTGAAAATAATGTTAACATCATTGTGAGACCTGCTGATAATGGCAGTCCAATTGTAATTTTCCACAGTGTTAGATAAACAGCAGATATGTTAAATATGTTGGCTGATAACCGTTTTATGAGAAAGTTAAGAGACGTGTAGACAACATCATTTGGAGTGTTTGTGATGTGTCAAACAGGCAGTTTAAATCTGGTATCATAGATAAATGTTTGCATGATTATTTTTTGTTGCACATCCCCTTACTCCTGTCATCACAGGCCTTCCTAAGCTGCATAAAGACCCTGTTCACCCTCCCTTTAGATCCATAGTTGCAGGTTATGACTGGTGCACTGAAACAATATCTATTTTTCTTGAAAAAAAGCTTAGACCTATTCTTAACATTATTCCACATGTGTTAAGAGATACTAAGCAGTTTTTAGAAGACCTATATGATTATACTTGCAGCTCACAAAGCACATTTTTGCTAGTTACAATGGATGTATCGTCTCTCTTTACTGTAATTCCTAATGACATGGGTATAATTTTATTAAAAAAGCTTTTGAATGCCTTTTCTGATTTTGATGAAACTAAAATTGAACTAACTGTAGTGCTATTAGACACGGTATTAGTGAATAATGTGTTTTTATTTGACAACACACTTTATTGGCAGAAGCATGGCATATCTATGGGCGCATCTTGTGCCAATAGCTATGCCAATGCTGTCATGGTGACCTGGGAACAGGAATTTGTGATCAATGGTACAAATAAGGAGTTTATTTCCTTTTATCGCAGATTTGTGGATGATTTATTTATCTTGTGGAGTGGGTCCACTGAACAGTTCCATGACTTTATGGACTATATTAATAGTAGTACAACATATTTACAGTTCTCTTCTGAAACATCTAGTACAAGTATACATTTTCTAGATGCGAACATAGGAAAGAATGGTGATGGTATTTATACAAATGTGTTCAGAAAACCATGCTATCGTAACCTTCTTCTTCATAGAGGAAGTATGCACCCAACACACATTTTTAAGAATGTAATCCGCAGTCAAGCATTTAGGATGTCTAGGTTAAGTGCACTTGAAAGTGATTACCAACATCACACTAATAAATTAAGAAAAGTATTCTCAGAGAGAGGTTATCAGAACAAATAAATTGCTGAAAATATTGAAGCTGTAAGGAAAGTGAGAGATACTAGTGCCAACCATATTTTTCTAACCAAATAATTAAGTTAAATGAGGCAGTAGTGCCACAGGATTTTGGTAAGGATATGAAGTTGAGAATACCCATGTTTTATGCAAGTGATAATGTTAGGTATCAGAGAGTTATTGAGAGAGAATGGAACATTCTAATGACTGATGAAAGTCTTATGGGAATTTTAGATACCAAACCAAGATTTATATATAAAAAGATGACATCCCTTAAGAACCATCTTTGCTACCCTAAAACTCATAGAATTGAGAGAGTAGATAAGAGAACATTTCCCTGTGGCAAATGTACTGCTTGCAAATATATATATATATGCTACCAACGTTTTTTTACATCCTGATCAAAAGAAAGAATATACATTTAATATATATGCAACCTGTAGTTCAGAACACATAATTTATTTAGCTTCTTGCACAGTGTGTGTTAAATTTTATGTTGGGCAAACAGATAGAGCCCTACGGAATCACATAAAGGAACATGTTTATCATATTAGTAAGGGCAGCCAAAACAGTGCCCTTTCTAAACATGTCTTGGAGACAGATTTGACACACACATTTTTATTTATAGCTATTGGTAGAGTGTTTGAGAGTGCCAGATGTGGTGATATTAGAAATACTACTGAACAACTGGAAGCCAAATGGATAATCTGGCTCAGAAGTGACTATGGGCATAGGTTGAATGACATTATACCTAAACTAAAGAGTAGGCACCTATGCAGATGAATTAACAGTATTTAGTATAGAGTATTTGTGTAGCTACTGTTTTAAAAGGAGTTTATACTCAGATATATTGTTTTTATTTATTTTATATGTTTTTAGTGTGCATAATGCTATGTATTGTTACTACTGTGTCCCTTTTAGATTTAAGTGTAATGTATAATGTGATTTGCTCATTAGAGCATTTAATGCAGTCTTTTTTATTTTTGTTTGTATCTGATGAAGCAGTATAACCTGTGAAAGCGCTCACACCTTTGTGAATAAAGAGATTTGAAGAACTGGAACAGTCTGCTGTTTTTGGGTTCACTTGTGTACTTGGAATTCTTAAATACTATATCTTCCACTAATTCCCTAATTATTAATTGTAAATCTTAAGCCATTTTACCTTTAATACGAAACATGTTTCCATTTACAACTTTATCCACTTTCTCTCCCATTCTTTTTTATATAATTTTCATAAAAATCATATAATCTGTATTATTTAATGCAATTGATCTCCATTTCTATATATCTCTTTTCTCACCTTTTTTCCATATAAATCTAATAACATCCCTACATAACTCTTTAGACATGAAACATTTATTTAACCATTCATTAAATACCTATACAAACCATTTTTTTTCATTCTGTAGTCAATGTTTTATATATCCTATGTTCTAATCCTTCCTGTCCTGCTGCTTGAATCTAAATTCATTACTTTTAACACCTATTCTAATTCATCTATTTTTATTTATTTTTCTAAATCCTTATTATCCTTGTTAGACAATGCATGCATTTGCCATTCCTTCCACATATTTGACCTCTGCTCTTTAAATAATCTGCTAATATGTTCTTTTACTATATTCATAATCTCCTCCTGTGTATATAGTCTGTAGCTCAGTACCCATATGAGTTGGAGATTGGTGGAATAAAGACTCAGTGAGGGGCTTTCATATTGGTAGACTGTGAAAGAGCTGCTTAAATTTACTTCGATTTAAGACTGCTTTTGCATGGGTTAGTGCTCAGTTTGGAAGGGCTGCTCAGAGTTGGTGTTCTAAGCCAGAAATCTGAACTGCATCCAAGAGAATTCAAGGCATCCACTGTAACCTTCAAAACATAAGTATAATGTAAGCCTTTTTCTAACACTTGTGTACAGTTTTTCACTGTTCTGTTGCTTCATTTTATATTGTTTTTGCTGCTGTGTTTGTTTTAGTATGCACTTGTTTTGTTTTTCTTTTATTCATCTATGTTTAATAGTGTAGGCTAGAGTCAGACTTGCTGAATCTAGACTGTTTGATATCACTGGAACACTAAAACCAGCTATCTTACATTAAGAGGGTACCTTGCATGCTTGTGGCAGAAGTGTATAGCTCAGGATCCATCTGGGTTGGAGACTGCTGGAATAAAGGCTCAGTGAGGGGCTTTTGTATTGGTAGACTGTGTTAGTGCTGTTTAAATTCTCTTCACCACTGCATTTGTGTGCAACTGCACAGTATGCAACAGGGTTTAGCACTGCTGTGTATAGATCCAAATGCTTAGAAAGACAACTTTTCCCTAAATAACTGCTGGGGAACCCTCCAAAGCATCCCTGCTTCTTGTCACACAATGCAGTTGTGCACTGCTCCCTGGAGAGCAGCCCAGCTGCACATCTTGAGGCACTGACGCAGGTTTCTACTCCTAAATATCCCCACTAATTAGCTGATTTTACTAGTCCTACTGTAAAACCTGTCCATCTAGCCCACTCCATGCTACTTATTATGGAATACACCCATCATAACGGATGAACAGTTTTCCACAGTTTCTTCAGCCAGCCTGAATGACATGGGTATTCTGAGGCAATGTAGCAATTGTCTCACATATACTGACAACCTATTTCTCCTAAAACATACAAACACAGTATGTGACAGATGTATCTATACTATGAATCTGGAATCAATACTCTCCCACACACTTAACAGTAAGCCAGATATCAAACTGGTTGTCAGCAGACATACTTAATCTCTTCCACAAACCAAACACATAACATATAAATCAACATACATGGAGGTACTTACTAAACATTTACCAAAAAAGCAGTCACAAGCGCAAACCTTCTGCACACAATATGTCTCATGCAATAAGCCCCTAAGGCAAAACACGTCAAAACCAAATATATTGGTCATAGATGACTCCATACTGAGACAAACAGATGTCCCCCCTTACCAGCCTGGACAAGGAGAAGGTCATGGTCAGCTGACTGTCAGGGGCAGGATCTTCCAAATCTTGGATGTACTCAAATCTCTCAACAACAAGTACTGTTATAACTCTGTTATATTCCATGTTGGAGTGACTAACTTGAGACATACCTCACAGGACTATATGAAGAGAGCCATGGCTGACCTTTCTAATTATGTTTCCTAGGCAGGTATGTCCCTAGCCCTAAGCAGCATTCTACCTTCACCCAGGATGATGCCTCAATACAAACAAAAAATGATTGACAATTGGCTTAACGTCTGGTGTCAATCCAGGGGGATCCAGTATTTGTCAGCCTGGAATGATATGATTGACAGACCATGCTTCTTTTCCAGAGATGGTCTTCACCTGTCTTTTGGTTACTGGCAAAGCTACTCACCTCCTCCATAGTGCCTTTTTTAGAAAATGTCATAAGAACAAAATTCCTGAAAAAATATCCTCTAGAGACAAACTCAAGGTTATGTTGCTTAATGCTAGGAGTCTCAATCAGAAACTGCACTCACTGGAACCACTCCTTACTCTGGAAGATGCTGATGTCTGTGCAGTCACAGAGACATGGCTCAAGGCTGCAGTGTGTACTCCAGCCATGCAAGGCAACAACACCTTCCACACATTTAGACTGCAAAATGAATGTGAAAGAACCACAGGGGGAGGTGTATTCATCTACATTAATGACAAATATACCTGAAGACTGGTTAAACAGTATGATTCCCTAAAATTATTCCAAGGCCAACTAGCTAGAGGTCCCCCACCATGAACCATGAAGACCACACTGCCTATCTAGACCCGCTTGAGTCACTCATAATGCAAACACCCTGGTCTTGGGTGACTTTAACTATCCTTCCATCAATTTGGAAGCATATATGAGCACAAACATGGGCACCCTAAGATTCTCCTTTCCTTTGTTAACACAGAGGCTCTGGAACAGATAGCCCTGACCCCCACAAGGGGCTGTGATGTTCTTGACCTAGTACTCACCAACATGGGGAATCTGTGCACCACTCATTGTGTGGGACCCTCCCTGGTAAACTCTGATCATAAATCAGTCTTGTTCAAAGTAACGATCATGCCTGACTCCCCCCCAAGGAGCAAAAAGGTTGAAATATTTCTCCAAATAGTTTCAACCCCCCTGCTGCCACTGACAGCACTGACTCCTATACTGTGGTGTATGCAAATACCATGTTTAAACACCTATACAAATGTATAGACTCAGCTGTGCCAGAATGGATCAAAACAAGGTCCTTATGAAAAAAACAAGATACCTGGTGGATATCTAGTATAAATACGTTATACAATAAGAGAAAGAAACCAATGTCAAAGAACAAGAGGGAAAAGTTTCAGCAGAGGAGGAACAGACTCCATAGCTTGAACAAGCAAATTAGACAACATGTAAAGTCCTCTAAAGCTAATTATGAAACAGAATTACCATCCCTAGCTAAGGATAATCACAAGGCATTCTTTAGCTACCTCTGAAAACTTAAAAGGGAAGGTCCAGCTTTGTGCTGAACTAGAAGTGCATGGTACCACTCATACAGAACTTGAGGACATCACAGATGTGCTAGCAGACAAGTTTGGTGAAAGCTTCATCCCCCATCCTTACCAATCTTACCTCAAAGCATACCTTTCACCAGTCCTCTACCTAGTATCTCCAAACAGCAGGTCATAACTGCACTCTGCAAGGCCAAAAGCACAGCCTCTATGGGACCAGATAGCATCCTAGGTTGCTTAATAAGTGATCTAAAACAGGAGTTAGTGGAACCACTGGGCACTCTGTTCAGTCAGAGTCTAAGTACTAGTTTTGTTCCAGCAGAGTAAAAAATAGCAACAGTAATCCCCTTGCACAAAGGGGGTCCTTAAACCAACCTGGGAGCTATAGACCCATAAGTTTATAGGTTGGTACTAGGCTATCGTCCCTAGGGCCTATACAAGCCTAGCCATAACAGCTCCCTGGCTATTTCTTCCCACACTATTTACTTCCCTGGACCCCTGTCTAGCAAGGCAACTCATGTGATCCCTGGGGTGAATTTCCTTTCTCCCATCCAATCGTCAAGGTTCCTTTTGAAGAGGGCCAAAGAGGCGCGCTTCTTGACATGTATGGGCAGACTATTCCAGAGTCTGGGGAGTCTCTGGGTCAGGAACCTATCCCTCCAGCATGTTTTGTTTATTGTGATGACAAGATTTAGATCCCTGGAGCATGTGGCTCTGAGGGATTGGGATTTATTTAAGTGTAGCATGTCCAACAGCTCTGGGTTTGACATGGCCTTGTATGTTAAGCAGAGATCGTCTCTGAGTAAACGATATGCGACAGGGTATAGCTGGAGTTTTTTAAAGAGGTCAGTGTAGGCCATCTGCTTTAGGCCTATGATCCTTTTAGTGAGGTATTTCTGTGGCCTTTCCAGTTGTTGCAAATTTCTTGAGAGGTACATTGTATTCTATAATGGGTCTAATGAGGGATGAGTACAGTGGGACAATGACCTCCTTTTTTCTGGATGAGAAGCCCTTAGTGATGAGGTGTGCCACATAGAAGGATTTCCTGACTGTTGTGGTGATGTGGTTATCGAAGGCAAGACCACTGTCCACCTGTGTCCCTAAGTCTCTCTGCCACCTATTTGGTAATTCATGGGTACATGTTTTTTCCCAAAGGGGATAACTATACATTTCTTGGCATTGAGCTTGAGTCCATTGCTCTGGCACCAAGCATCTATTTCTGTAAGGCCCATTTCTAGAGTATCCACATCATTTGGGGATTCAATAATGGCTCCCAGTTTGCAGTCATCTGCGAACTTTGTTAGCCAGAGTCCCTTAGTGTTGTCCTGTACTTCAGAGAAGCGGTTGCCAAACAAGAGCGGTCCCAGGACTGAACCCTGAGGTACTCCACTTGTCACTTGTCTTGAGCTGGATTTGGAGTCGGCTACTTTTACAGTGTGGGTTCTGTCAGTAAGCCAGTTAGCAAACCACCGAGTGATGTAGGGATTAATGCCCAGCTTAGTAAGTCTATCTATGATTCCAGAGTGGGGGATGGTGTCAAAGGCCTTGGTGAGGTCCAGATAGGCTGTGTGGACCACCTTACCCAAGTCCATGGCTCTGGAGACTGATTCGAAGAAGTCAATCAGGTTCAGGAGACAAGATCAACCCTTCATGAACCCAAACTGGGTGGGGTCCAATGTTTGAAGGTTGCCAATGTATTTGTTTATAAATTTCATGATAATACATTCCATGTTCTTGCAGATCAGGCTTGTCAGACTGATGGGGCAGTAGTTCCCAGGATCTAAGGTGGATCCCCTCTTGTGGAGTGGGATAACTGTAGCTGTGTGCCACTCAGTGGGCACAAAGCCTGAGATGAGGCTATGATTAAACATGACACTTAGGTGAGGTGCCAGTAATTTTGTAGTTCATGTAGTACACAGCTCAGAATGTCATCTGGTCCCATGGATGCTGTATTCTTAGCTTTGGAGAGTGTGTTTTTTACCTGTGTGGCCGCTGTTACCATAATTTGGCGATTTTCCGGTACTGATATGGGCCATTTAGGGGGTGAGAGGGGGGGGTGAAGTTGGCACTGAATTGATCTGCCAGGATATTGGCAATATGCTTGGGAATCAGTATATTTAATACCATTCTGTTGTAGCTCCGTGCAGATCTGAGCATTGCCATTTAGATTCTTGACATAGTTATAAAATGCCTTGTGTTTGTCTTTGGAATCTTTGGCAATTTTATTTTCGTAACTAGCTTTGGAGGATTTTATGAGGGATCTCAGCTTCTTACTGAGGCTGGTAAGGGAGTTTTTGCATCCTGGGATTTTCCTCTTTTCTGCAACAGTTTCTTCCTTTTGTTGTAAAGTTTGTTTATGGCAGGGGGCCACCAGATTGGTTTCCTTTTTTTGGAGGAGAGCATCTTGGTTCTATTTGGGATGGCACGATTCATGCATGAGTGGATGTGCTCATGCCGTGCCTTAGTGTAGGATTCAGAAGTCGAACTTAAAGTTCCTGTCTGCATGGGTGTCATGAAGTTTGTCACTTCTGACTTGAGAGCATGAAGTTGGCTTTGGAGAAGTTTTTTATTGAGGTTTCCTTACTGGGGGGTGGGGTAGGATGTGGATGATAAGGGTGATTAGCTTATGGTCAGACCTGACCAACGAGGGGGTGACCATAGGTGTGGAGCATCTATTTCCCATGCTGGTAATGAAAAGGTTGAGGATACTGGAGCCCCTGGTGGGACTATGGATTAGTTGATCCAGGGCATTCGAATTTATGAATTCCAAAAACCATTGGACAAAGGTTTTGGTACATAAGTAGTTTTCCCAGTTAATGGCAGGGTAGTTGAAATCACCCAGTATTAGGGTGTTTGGATCTTAATATTTTCCAGTATGTTTAGAAATGTGTAAAGAGAATCTTGGGGCATGGTGGGGCATCTGTAGCAAGCTACAATTTGGATTGCAGTCTTACCTAGTGTTAGTTGCACCTGGAGAATTTCAGACACATTGTCTTGGGCAACTAGTCTGGTGGTGTGAATATCCTTGGTGAATATGGACACTCCTCCACTTTAGTGTTTTGGTCCTGATTTTCTAGCCAAATAGTGTGGTAAGAGTTGTAGCCTGGTATTGCAGGGGTGCTCTCTGGAGCCTTGAACCAGGTCTCAGTTACTGCACAGATATCGATGTTCTCCATTTTTAGGAGTGCCTCAAGAGAGTGCATTTTCAGGTTTAGACTTCTAGCATTGAGTAGCATTACCTTCAGAATTTGCATGCTTGTACCTGTTACGGTGGTGGTTTTGTCCTTTGAACTTTGCCTAAAAAAGGCACTATAGGGGTGGCAAGAGCCTTAGCCAGTAACCTGAATCTCAGGGGCAACAGGTGCAGACCATCTCTGGCAAAGCATCATGGTCTGTCGATCATGTCGTCCCAGGCAGATAGATACTGGATCCCCTTTAAATGACACCAGAAGCTTAGCCAATTGTTGAAGTCAATCATTTCATCCTTATATTGTGGTAACATTCTGGGTGAAGGCAGGATGCTACTCAAGGCTAGGGTCGTACCTGCCTGGGCCACATGATCTGAGAGCTCTTCCATGTCTCTTTTCATGTAATCCAGGGAGGTATGTCTCAAGTCATTCACTCCAACATGGACAATGACAGAGTCATATTTGTACTTGTTGTGGAGTGTCTTGAGTGCACGCATTATGTGGCGGATCCTGGCTCCTGACAGGCAGCTGACTGTAGTTTTCTCCTTGTTCAGCCTGGTGAGTGGGACATCAGTGTGCCTGACTATAGAGTCACCTATGACTAAAGTGTTAGGTACGTTGTCTTGCCTTAAGGGCTGTTGTTGGGTGGCACACTGGTGTTGTGAGCTATGTAACACTTTGGCTGTGATTGGTGTTTGTTTGCATTTCAGCTTCAGAGGTCCTTGTAGCTTGGGAAGGTTAATGTCAAGGGCCTCTGCATATGTGGATTTAATGTTGCTATGTTTGGGTGCTGGTGGTGTGGGTGTAGAAGGGCTATGTGTTGCTTGAGGTGTAGTGCAGGTGTTGACCTTCTCCTCTTGACTGTCTAGCACAAATTGGGTGGAGAGAGCTTTGCTTCCAGTTTGGCTATGTAAGTGCATCTCTCACAGGTTGTAGTGTTGGGTGGTGGGAGGAGAGGGTTGTCTGTGTACAAGAGGAAATTGCTGCATTGCCCCAGTATGTCCAGATTCACCAGGTGGAGAGAGGAAATCACCGGAAGCTGACCCCTGGACATGCCTGGTTTGGTGTTTTTTTGTAAAGTACAGGAGCTGTTTTCCCTTGCCTTAGCAAGGTACTTTGCAATTATAGGCTGTTTAGTGCCTACGATTAATTTCTCCTTATTAACAAGGAGAGTTGAGTGCTTCTATCAGTTTAGGGCTTCCTAGTGCTTTCCAGCAGGTATTAGGGAAAGTGCTAGTCACAGGGATGCTTAAAGCTAAGATGAAAATAACCCTAACAAGCTTCATCTATAAGGCCATGGCGAGAATCATCATGGACCTTATCAGCAAGGATACAGGAGACCTTCAAACTCTTGATCTGACCCAGTTTGGCTTTATTAAAGGCAGATCATGCCTGTTAAACCTGTTGGACTTCTTTGAGAATGTCACAAAAGCCCAGGATGAAGTCAAAACAGTACATACTGCCTATCTAGACTTAGCCAAGTTCATTGACACAGTTCTCCCTCATGCATCATTGAGAAACTCTCCCAGCTCACGGTTAACCAGTACATCATTAGATGGGTAGCCAAATGGCTCATTGACAGAATGCATACAGTCAAGGTTGGGGATTCCACATCTACCAGCAGATGTGTCACCAACAGCGTTTCCCAAGGATCTGTGCAAGGCTCCCTACTGTTTGGAAATTATTTCTCAGAAATCCAGGTGAAAATAGATGGTCTGTGGCTTATCAAGTTTGCTGATGACTGCAAACTTGGTGCAATCATTGAATCTCCCACTAATGTCAATATACTACAAAATGAGCTTACACTGATGAATGATTGGTGCCAAAGCCACGGACTTAAACCTAACCCTAAAAAAATGCACTGTCACCCACTTCAGCAAAGGAGTAGTCCCTGCAAATTACAATATTAATAATACCTCCCTAAGTTCAAATCCAGCGGTGAGTGATCTGGGAATGCAGGTTGATAGCAACCTTAACTTTGAGTATCATGTGTCCACAGTGGTAAGGAAGGCCTTCTACATGTCTTTCAAATTTCTTTTTAAAGTGCCTTTATCTATTTCAGTCCTAAATTGTACAATGATTTTTTCTTCGTCTCTCTATGAGATGCTTTAAATATATATAAATTCCATGGAACATTATTTTTCTTCTTTTCATAGTCTTTAAAAAATGTTTCCATTATTTGACCAGTTTCAAATATAATGTCACAAAAAGTCTATTTTTAATATGTATAAATGCCCTTACCTCACTTGCTTTAATTCCCAGTGTTGAAATGATTTCATCTCACACCTTATATCTGTCCAGTTCAGTGTCTTCTTTTTTCGATATGTACAATAAAAGTTCTCTTTTTTTTTAAACATCTGTGACTTTTTCCTTCCTTTTTCTGGGTCCTGAATTCACCATCTCTGCATATGATTTACCTTTCTCAATCTTCTTTTCCTCCTGTTGTATTTTCTCCTTTAGGTCTCGCAGGACACATCTTTACCACTTTCCAGCTCCTTTTCATTAACTAAGTTAACCTGCAACCCTCCTGACTGGAGGGTTGTAACCATACATTTGTGCTCTGGAACATGGTCTCCGAAGAGATTCTATTTAAAATCTCTTCCTAATCTATCAACATCTCTGCTGCAATCCCTTTTTGAGAAAGTTCGACCACTTTCTCTTCTCCTTCATCTACAGGCTGGCCTTCCTGCCCCTTCTCAACAGTTGCTTCTGAATTCAATGCTGCCATAGGATTATTTTTAATAACTTGTCCTTCTGTATCATCACACACTTCTCTCCTCACATCGTCATCCATTTCTTCACTGCTTCTCCAAGCCATCTTTGCACCTGGACTGGAAGACAGGAAGTACCACCGTGAATAGTGGCCCCATACATGAAAAGAGTAGGGGAAGTTCACCAATGCCCTGGTCAAATTTCCCCTAGTAGTACAAATACCACCTCATATCTCTCATGTAAAGAGGCCACTAGCATAATGGGAATAACCTGGTTAAAAAAAGGATAGATAGATAGATAGATAGATAGATAGATAGATAGATAGATAGACAAACACACAAATAACTAAATAAATGGATGATGCCTGTATGTGAAGGTGCACTGGCTAGTCCTCGCTGCAAAAAGAAATTCTGTTTATAATTTTTTTTTCCATCAAAATGATGTTTCAGCTGATTTGTTTTGTAAAGATAGAAACTGATTCTAACATAAACCTATCTTTTGGGTTAAAAAATGTGAAAAGAAGTAATACATGGACAGTGTGATCTCTGAGACAAGAACTGCATGAAAAATGTATTTTCAGCAGTGGATAATAATTAAACGAGGAATAGAACTGTTGGTGACACAACGTAATTGACAGTAATCTTGGATAATGCAAGTTCATATGGATGAGTTAATAGGAGCATTACAGCATGACTGCAGTTAACTCAACATGACTAATCATTAAGGAAGGAGGCACTGAGTAATGGGTACAAAAGTAGCAAAAGAAAAATACCTAAATAATAACAGTACTATGATAATTCAGCACGACCATTCTAAATTCATGAGTTTACAAACTGCAGAGTAAGGATGTTGCTGTTTATAGTGCTGAGTATGTAATCTAGGCATGTACAGCAAGCAAGGGATGGCATAAAAGATCAAGAGAATTAACCTGCATAACACAGTATGGACTATAACTTTAGGTGTGATAAGCAGACATATTCTGAGAAGAAAAAGTAGAAGTAACACAGCAGGATAAAGGATATCATGACAACAAATAAATCAGTGTCTGTGACAAAAGATGTGGACAAACTTATCTTGTATTCTTGATCTCATTCATCTAAAGTCTGATTCTCCCTGTGACACAATACAGAAAGGCACACACACACACACGCACACACTAAAAGAAAACGTGCAGTGTCTGTCTTGGCATGTATGCTATATATTGTCCTCCACAGAATGCACCTGCAGTACTAATAGATGTGCACTTTATGAGTGTGCGCACATGTGAGTGCATTATTATGTATGTATACATACACCACTCTAGCATATAACATTCTGTTCAAATAAATATTTTAAATACTTTACTTGCTGCTTCAGAACAGAAGATGAATCCATCAAAAGATCGACAAATATGTTATCCTGCACTATGTCAGATATCAGATCTGCTGTTTCTCATTTCTTTCACACTGTATGTCTTTCTTTTTTCATTTCTTTCATTCTTAACGTCTCATGCTGAGAATCATCCACATGCTTTGGGGGTAACAACATCTTAGCAGACCCAGAGGTACAATTAAGCAAAAAGTAATGAAGCATCAGTTATAATGACCTTTTTCAGAGAGAGGTCATGGACACAGAGAATCACAGACTCACTTCTTACTATCTGAAGTGTCTCTGTTTTGAAGGCTGTTCTCTTTGATTTCTCTAAGCCTTCCTCTTAGTCAAGATTTACCATCAGAAACTGTTTTGATCGATACAATGCCTGAAGGGTACGTCAGCTTCAAAAGCACCTGAGTGAAGAACAACAGAGGAACTGGAAGTAAAGAGTTTACATTGATGCCATGTATTTCATGCATAAATCATTTTGAAGGTATTCCATTTGACAAGCAATGATACAGTGTATGAATCTGCAGTAAACCAGCTCTTAACCAGTTCCTTCAAATGGTGAATAAATAAATAAATGCATTTTTTTGGTTTTGCATTTTAGACATCACATAAAATGATATACATATGATAACCTACATTCTTTGAATTTTATTTGTGCAAAAGCCATTCCTCATTTGCTTTGCTTTTTTACCTGAGTGATCACACTGCAGGTATGATGCCAGATTTCATATTCTTCACCCTCCTGACAAAGTCATTAAAACCATCAGTCAATAAGTCAACAAGAGGTAAAATACCAAGTAATATTATATAAGTACTGTATATATCTTTTACCCAGTACAACAGTTTGAGTGTGTACATAAATGTTTATTTATGTTTATACATCTGTTCCAAACACAATTGATCTGTCAGTTTCATAATATTTCAGGAGATCTACTTGATGAGTGGGATCTGAGATGTCTTCTTTTTTTTAACCATTTGAAGCAACTAAACTGGAAAATGCTGTAAGTATATCGAACATCAAATAAAGAAGCAGCTGTCTCTGAATTTATGTAAGGGCTTCTACTTCTTAGTAAAATTCCTGACTTGAGAGCCATGAGAGAGGGTGAGAGAGAATGTTCAGAGGTTTCATTTTGAAGGAGTTATGTAAGAAAGATGAAGTTAGTCTGAAAAACATTTATGAAACTTGAATAGGAACTGTTTTTTTAAACAAGGCACATCTTTATTAAATTATCACATATGACATAGGCAATCATACATTTATATAAATGAAAACACTCCATATAATATAATTTTAGTTGCAAACATTATACATTACAAGCTATGTTGACATAACTGCAGTTGGAAAGATTATATATCATTTATAATCTATCCAGTCATTGTCAGTCAAACATTGCATAGCTCATTCAAATCCTGCCTACTTTTAGAACGTGTTCCTCCTTTGCAAGCATTGTTCCCATAATTCCCATTTTTCCCTATATAATTTGCTCCTACCCTTTTCTAACGATCACAGTTCCAGTTGATTTATCTCTGTTACTATAGTCATTACTTCTAGTAAAGTTGGTTTAGACTTTGATTTCCATCCTCTAGTATTGCATTTTTGGCAGTCACCATAATTAGGCTCAGCAAGGCCTTACTATATCTATGCAATCTGATTCTGTACATAGCTCAAAAAAAAAAAAACAATTTCAATTACTAGAATATGGACTGTAATACTAGAAAACTATTTTTTTTCTCTCTAATGTTAATTGAAATACTCTTGCCTATGTGGGAGAAAGTATGGAAAGATGTCTCTAGGTAATGCCTGCCTCATCTTCCAACTAACTTTGGAAAGAAGGAACATTCTGTTTGAAGAAGCATCTAATTGTTTTGACTGAACTAAACTGAAAGCTAGAAAGAAAATCTGTACCTGACATTCTTTCCTGTATTTTTAAAAGAAAGCATTTCCCTAACTTGCTAAATAATCCAAAACTAAAAAGTTCTAGAAACTGTTCTAATTAGTGTATGCATTGCAAAAACATGACTCACCCCAGGATTCATGAAGCTTGCGCCAGGCGCAGGCGTAGCGTAGGTGGTATAACGCCAAATATGTCCACCGAGAGATTCAGGTACGATCCAATTCCACGCGCACTACCGGCGTATGCTAGATCTGCGCAGCCCTCAGCTTAGGTATGCTAATCACCCAATGCGCAGTGCCGCACCATGCAAATGAAAGTACATAGAGATACATGAAGTGGTGCAAGCATAGCGCAAGCCCACAGAAATGTAAACCAAAAAACACGGTTTACATTTTTCTAAACAGAACACCGGAGCTATGAAAGAGGACCAGACTCATGTATTACAAAGTTAACATATGCCAATGGCTAAATATACAACCAAAGGCATAAAAAAAGATGCAGATCACCTAAAAAACAACAATTAATGTCATGTCCACAGTAACGCAAAGTACAACCACAGGGCATGTGTGCACAAATGGGAACACAAAGAAAATATATACAAATGTCATAAAATACAAATCAGGATTTCACCATAATACTCAATGGTATGCATGGTACACCACAACCAAGCTGCAAGGGTTGCTAAGGGTCTGTGACAGTGTTTGGCATGGTAACTATGAATTAATAGTCAATGCCATGCAAATGAGGCAGGTAATACTGAATCGCAAACGTCCCGCCGGATTAAGGATATATCATATGGTGCAGCGCTACAACACCGAGGAGTGGCTCAGAGGTATACATGACATCAGCAGTGGGGTGTGCCACCGTAGCTGTAAGCACATTGGAGCAATGCAAATCTGGTCTGGCTGTTGCTAAGCAAAGCTGCAGGACAGGGGTGGGGAGGTATGTATAGCATCGTTTAGCTGAGAGCACATATGGTGCCCGAAAGCGCATGTGTACGGGGATGAAAATGTTCCCGAAACCCAGTAAATGGATGCACGCGCCGCGCACCATAGCACAAACAAGAAGGTCAGGGGAAGAAAATAAGGAAATGCTGCAGTAGGCTAACTGGAGTACAATTGAGCAATTGACACCTATTACCTCACAGTGGGCAAGTGATGGCAGCTGACAAGTCTGCTCGCAGAAACCTGCAAAACAGGATAGGGGAGGTGTCAGATTGCAAAGAAAGGAGAAATGTCATAGCAGAGCAAAGCAAACCTGAAGTAGACCGGCAATAGAACACATTACGCAAGAAAAGCGAGGTCTAGGAAAGTACAAATGAAAGCAGGCTGCTGGATGCATGCCAGAAAATGGTAGGTGAAAAGTGAAGAAATGTAAAGGGAAGGGCAAGAGATAATCCACGGCAGCCAAATGTAATTCATCACCAAAGGCACCACAATAGAAGTTCTTGTCGTAAAACACATAAGATACCATGTAGCTACAATCGTACATACACACCCTATGACATCATCGGTGTTCACAGCACAATAGTATAAAGTGTGAAAGCACCCCACACACACCTGTGTATTCCCAAACACTGCACCATAGGTGTAAACATACGGGGAACTTTTAAAATGTACATGTTGGGAGCTGCCATAGCTGTGATTCATCACCATGTGTTAGAGACTGACAGTGTTGTGGAGGATGATGCTGACAACCACCGCAGGCCCCGAAGGAGGAGAAGAGTGTTCAGACCAAGGGTAACCTACCAGGGGCTACATGATCTGGAGATAGTAGAGGGTTACAGGGTGGACAGGGACATCTTACAGCAAATAGTTGAGCTGTGCCGGCCACGCCTGAGATCCAGAAACAACAGAGGGGAACCCATCTCAGTGGACACGAAGGTATTATGTAAGCTTGCGAATACTAGCCACAGGTACCTATCAAAGGCCAACTGGAGATATAATGGGGATCTCACAGGCATCAGCATCCAGGGTACTACACCAGTTCCTGGATGCCATGTTACCACATGCCAATGAGCATATATACTTCCCCCGAATGCAGGAGGAGTTGGCCAGCAATATGCGTCACTTCCACCATGTGGCACACTACCTGGAGGTACTGGGTGTGATAGAATGCACGCACATACATATCAAGTCACCACCCGGTGAGCATGGTATGTGCTACATAAATCACAAGGGATTCCAATCCATCAACTGCCAGGTCATGTGCAATGCCCAGGGCATTATCATGGATGTGTGTGCTGGCAGCCCTGGAAGCTACCATGACTCCCATATCTGGTATGCCTCACAGCTGTATCAGGTATTTGTCAGGGGGGACATCCCATATGGCCACCTTGTGGGGGATGCTGGCTATGCACTGGATCTGTGGATGATGACTCCCATCAGAAATGCACACCCACCCATGCAAGAATGCCATAATGAGGCACACACTCAAACCAGAATCATCATAGAGCATGTGTTCGGGATGCTGAAATCACAGTTCCATTGCTTGGACATATCTGGTGGAGCCTTGCAGTAGTCTCCAGGCACGTCTGCCCACATCTTCATAGTATGTGCCATGCTACATAATATGATCCTGCGGAAACAGCTGCAGCAGGGACAAAATAGTGAAGGCCCTCATAGCCCACCGCAATTGCCAAGGCCATCACAGGCACAGAGGGATTCAGACCATGAACACCCTGTACCAGCCCCAGTAGGCAGAAGGATGCATGCCCAATATGCCTATGCCTTGACAAAGAGGGAACGTATAGCACATACTCTGACAGTGTAGGCCCCTACGGACTGACACACCTCTCCACCTGCACACACAGTAAAATGGATGGCACACACACATGACCACCTGTAAATTGTAATGCATAGGTGGGCTACTGTGTGAATCCTACATAGGCAGCCCTCAACCATTGTACACACAACAGCTATTGGAACAAGGAATGTCAACACCTGAACAGTACACACACCTATTACCATATGTTGGTACTGTGTGTATAGGTTCCCAGGTACATCGGTAGGTACACGCCCGACTGTCAGAGGCCATATATCAATCAAGGCAAACAGTGTCTGCTGTCACCACAACATCGAGTAACCAACTGTCGCTCAGTGGAGCAGAGGCAATTGCGGGATCCCATGTGTGTAATCACTGTTCCCCACACACTCTGCATGGATTGCCTGGTGCATTAATGAGGGGCGCCACATAATGTAATCATGGATGTCATGTCAAGGCATGGGGTGTACCCATGACAGGTATCTGTCACCCCAGCATGCTCCACCTACGGTCGTTTGAAGGTGTAGCACATTATAGTGTGTGGCTCACTGTGATATACATACCCAGTGCTGGAGCACATCCATTACACATCACATGGGCATACCATTAATAGGACTCATCCATATGTAAACTAACTGAGTTACCCATGTGATTGCAGTATGGAGTAACAGCCATAGTATAATCCACATACAAAACACCATAACACGTATATAAATCCCGGATGCCCAAGTGGTAAATGCAGTGACTGTCGTGCATGTTCCCGGTCCCATGTCCTGCAAGGGATGTAACGTAATCTCAAAGGCACGAATAATGCAGTTCAGATGCAGGTCAGCAGATCATGTTTAGCACACGTTAGTGGGAATATGCATTGCCCAGTGCTGGTAAGCGTCGTTTAAATATGACTATACGGATATGCACGAAACAGGGCTAAGCTTCTCTGAATATCATGCAGATCACGGTCAATGATGTCCAGAACAGGTGAAACCAGCATTATTCACCCCTGTACTAATAGTGCCTGCTCTGAAAGGTAAAACGACCACTGACAGGAATAGAACACATAATCATGTACACAATCACCTAACACTATGGTAGCCAAGATGTACCTACGGCAGGTGTGTAATGTGACAGGTTCAAACACAAATGTGCGGAGTCCAGGAAACAGTATACACCAACAAGTACATAATGAAAGGTGTATTCTGCCTGTCACTCTCTCTGTCAGATATATATATATATATATATATATATATATATATATATATATATATGGATCTACCTGACTACATCGACAGTTCAAAACACCGACAACTACTTCACCGACACCACATAATCGACAGTTCACAAACACGACACCACATACACTCGACACATCATAACAACAAACAAAACAAATCACCTGTCCAAAACCCACACACACAACACAAGCACACCAAAATCCTTACAAACCAAAACTAACCCTTACATACACAACTATCTACAACCCTAACCGAAACCCTAACCCTAAGGTCCGTCACTATCACACACTCACCTAACCCGGCCCCTAACCTAACTCACTTAACCCGCCCAACCCAAAAATATCACTACTGCACCCTTACCTAACCCGCCTAACCCTAACTCACTTATCCCACCCCTATCCCTACAGACCGTCAACATCGCACACTTACCTTACTCGCACCCTTACCTAACCCGCGCCCTAACCCTAACTCACTTATCCCACCCCTATCCCTACAGACCGTCAACATGACACTTACCTTACTGCACCCTAACGCCATCACTACATACTTACATCCTTTCCCCATCTCAGTGTTCTCAGCGTCGGTGTCTTCCTCCATCGGTCTTCTGCCTTGTCGATCTTCTGGCGCTTTGTCGGTGTTATGATGTGTCGATCTAGTCAGGTAGATCCATATATATATATATATATATATATATATATATATAGATATATATATATATATATATACATATATATATATAATACAGATAGAAAGGGTGATAAAGAGATATATGTTGATATATACGGAGTCACCGATATCTGCAAATATATAGATAGATCAATGACATGTACACAACCATGGAGGTACAAATAAATAGGATACTGCCAACTATGGAATGTGTCACATACCGACACACGTAACCACGAGGTGAAAGACCAAAAGAACACAGTACCGGAACACTAGAACCGCGAGTAATATTATCACGATATGAAGGGACATTTAGTTACCGCTGCTGGTGTTGCAGTCCATGTAGGTACTGTGTTCAACTGTGTTTGTGATTGCAGTAGTCTGTGTATGTGTGTGTTGAGGGTGCTGTGTGCATTTCCGTGTGACTGTAATGTGTGTGTGTGTGTGTCTGCATTGTGTGTCTGTTAGTGCTAACTCAGAGGTAGATCATTACGGTAGGTGTGGTTATAGCTAGCCGTAGGCATATGGTTACCACCTGTCCCACATTAGGAGGGACAGCCCCTCCCTGGGCAGTTGTGTCCTGACATAAAACATCAAAAAGGGAAAATGTCTGATATTATAGGACATAATTATGTCCCATATATTATGTAATACTTGCATTAAATAGTTATGCCTGTATGTAAGAAACGTAAATGATACATGAAATATGATAAGTAGCCAAAGTCCTAGAAGAATAAGTATGTATTCAAGATAAAAGTATGTGCTATCCTGTGTACTGACCATGGGTATGTGTCGGCCTGTAAACACCGATGTGTGTCCCGCAAATGTCCCACTATGGCCATTTGAAAAGGTGGCAACCCATGCCAAAGAGGTTCAGTTACCAACACAACTGCAATGAGTGCAAATATCTGGGACAGAAATACATGGGACAGCTGTCATTTAATAACATTCCTTTACATATCACTGTATTTCCAGAGGTATGGAAGTATCAACCTCACCTGCATACTATATAGAAACCAATTAACAATGGCCCGATGTATATGCCCGTAACAAAAGTCTACTGATAGGTCTTTAATTAGGGAAGGAGCCCACACACATATATGGAATATGTGGAAATGCAAGCCCCACAAACCTGTATATGCTACGTACACCCACCTACATCCGCCACACATGAAACTATAGCAATACAGACTGTAATAACAGCAGAAACATCCACTCACTCAATTACATCTGCAGAAGCATTAACATACCTTGTGAGAGATACATTTTTAAAGGCACCATGTGAAATCGTAGCCGTTGTATAATGGAACAGATGGAGATGTTACAGGTTTTGTTTGCAATAGTCCCTTATCAGATGGTTGAGATGACAGGTACACTCACATGTAGAACCACATACTCTAGCCATCACACACAATCCACGGGGGATATGAATCCAAAATATCTGTGTCTCTACACATAGCAGTTGCAATTACACACAACAAAACACATACAGGCCGTCTCCCCAAAGGTAGGGCAAATGGGCAATGCCCAAGTGGAGAATTCAGTTATTCCCCACTGTTGCTGCATAATTGGCAAATGGAGTAGCTGCACAGCTGATGTGCATGTAATAATTTACACCAATTGTCGGCAGGAAACCACATGTTACAGGTATCGACATATATAAGGATGACTTGCCAGACATTCAAACCATATGCTCATACCATAGAATTGTTTAAACAGTGTAAGAGAGATAGTTACGAAGGTTCAGAATGCTAACAAGGTATGTAGAACACTCAGTATGTTAGTGTATGTATAGCCTGTTTTGTATTTAATTAAAAGTGTCCGCAATGCATAAAATGGGAAAAGGTATTATGTAGTGATGTCTTGCTGAGCATAGTAACGCTTGTAGAAATTGTGTGTCCTGCAGTGGGCCACAAGGTAAACATCACAGACACCACAAGGAATGCTACATGAGGGCTTTAAACAGAACAATTCCATACCACCCGCTGTCAGTGGTAGGATATGTCAAACAAGTACGTGCCATAGTAGGGGATAGTATATGTTGATATACTGTCACAGTAGGCATGTGTATGGGCATATAATGACAACGAAATGCCTAAGGTGGTCCTGCTGTGCAAGTATGCTTTGCATTATGGGATAATATGTAAAATATGTGTAATGTACAGTATTGTAGGTAGATATATCAGATATTCTACACAGCATAACAGTCATATCATGCGTACCAAAGGTATTGTCTATTGGCATGTACAATATACAATAACAAGATACATATGGCTTGTAGTCATGGGACACTGTAACAGCATGATAGCTAATCGAAATGGAAGAGCTACTCAATTAACCATGGACAAAGGACATGTAATAGCTTCCCAGGTTCATAGTGGGGTACTATGCTGTCTGGCAAGTCTATGTGTAAGCCCAACTACAGTGTTTACACCAGCGGCACCTCTCTAGGGTAGTGTCCTGTCTGTGAACAGCAGAGCCATGTGTTACCTGCACCTCTGCACAGTACAGCCACTGCAGTGATCACTGGCGTACATGTGTATCTCCCATCCACCAAGTGAGGTATCACATGAACAGTGCTACTGAGTGTCCCTGCGTGATGTACATAGGAGTCATGTTTCAAAGCATGGTGAGTGTCTGGTTTGGGAATGTAACCCTCAAGCACATCCTACTCATCATTGCGTGTGTGCATTTATCCATGAGCATGTTGGTCTCAGTGGCTTTTGCTTATGTCACTTATGTGGAGTATATCCATCAATATTGTTGTGGACATGGGCCCTGTATGTTCAGCAGAGGTCACCCCTGAGTATGCAGTATGCAAATGTGTACAGTCATGGTGTCCGTAGTTCTGCCGCATACGTCAACCTTCGGAGCTCAATAATCCTCATGGCGTGTTAATGTTGTGGTATGTAAAGCCATAGCTGTTCTGTAAGGTACACCCTAAATGGGGTGTTTTACCCTTGAATGTGTGTATACATCAGGAGTTCAGAGGTACAATGGGTGTCTATGTTCCAGCTACAAACCAAGTACAGATAAGGGTGGCCACATAGAAGGATATCCATGCCACATTGGCAATATGGTTATCAAAGGAGTGGGTGCTACATACGTGTGTACTACGATCACATGCAATGTGACATGTATGTAGGGGACTACCACCTATGTGATAGTCAGTGGGTGATTGGTGTAATGCAAAGGGGATATTCATGCACCTTGTGTCATGCAGCTTGAGGCCATGATATTGATATCAGATATCCGTCACAGTGACACCCTTATGGAGGGAGTCAGTATCAGCTGGTGGATCAATCATGGCACTTTGTATGCAGTTGTCTGGAAAGCTAGTCAGGGAAAGTCCCTCTGTGCTAGCCTGTACCTCAGGGTAGCATATACCGAACATGAGGGGCCCTATGACTGAGGACTGTGGTACTCCAAGTGTAACTGAAATACAGTAGATACTACGGTATGCTACCCTCATTGTGTGGGTCCTGTACGTGAGCCACTTTGCATAACATCCTGAGACATAGGGGTCGATGTGCAGGTGGATGTGTATGTTGTCAATACCAGAATGGAGAATGGTGCTGAAAGCCAATGAGAGGACACTATAGGCTGTGTGGACCCCCTTACTGTCAACAGCTACCCTGGTAACTGTATCAAAGGAGTCCACCAGGTGTAGGAGCCATGCTCTGGCACTAACAAGTCCAACCTGGGTGGCATCAAAGGACTGGAGCCCACCAATGTCTCTGTGAATGACTTCCATGATGATGTGCCCTATAGCCATGCAGAACAGTCCAGTCAGGCGTATAGGGCAATAGTCCCTCTGGTTCATTGTGGCGCCACCTGTGTGGAGTGTGATAACTGTTGCTATGTGCCATTCAGGGGCCATAATGTCTGATACAAGGCTATTACTGAATCTGGTGACCAAGTGGGGAGACATGTCGTTCAGAGGTTTGTGTAAATCACAGCCTGGGATGTTGGACGGTCACATGGAGTCTGTGTTCCAGGCCTTAGAGAGTGCAGGTTAGTACTGTGTAGTTGTGACCGCAGGGTCACCACAATGTTCCTGCATGGATTGTGGCCCTGTTGGGAGTGAGTAGGTGTAATGTTAGCATTGAACCCATCCACCAGGATGTTGCCAACATCACTTGGTTCTGTAATGTTCCTGAGTAACTGTCGTATGTCAGAGCAGATGTGGGTATTGCCATTGACTACTGACATACCTCCATAATGCCTTGTGGTACACCCTGGAATGTGTTGCAGTAATGTTTACATAGCTAGGTTCGGAGTATGTGATAAGGGATCTCGTGTCCCTACTGCGGCTGACCAGTGAGCTACCCCACCCATGGGATTGTACTCCACCTTGCAACAGCCTCCACCTTTTGTTGTACATTATGTCCATGGAACTGGAACCCCAGAGTGGCGTCCATTATCTGGTGGGTACCATCATGGCTCTGTTTGGAATAACATGATCCATGCAGTCATGTAAGTGCTAATGAAGTGCACTGGGGTATGCTTCAGTGTTTGTATGTGCATTGTCCATCTGCATAGGTGTCATGACGTTTACTACTGCTGTCATAAGACGTCTGTAGTAGGCGTTGTAGTAATCTTGTACTGTGTATGCCATGAAGGGTGTGGTGCCGGGATGTGGATAACAAGGGTGATTAGCATATGTTTGGAAACCACCAACCAGGTGTGGACCACCAGTCACATGTTGGTAGTGTCCATGTCTAGGATATTGTTGGTCTTGGAGGTGGTGTGTATGGGTTGATCTGGCCGAGTGGAGGTTATGAATCCTGAACAACGTTGGCCTAATGTGTCGGTACATGAGTTGCTATCCCAGTTAAGTGTGGGGTAGTGTCAGTCTCACACCAGTAGTACTTGTCTGAACCCTGCTGTCCAGTACACCAAGAAATGAGGGCTGGTAACCGTGGGGTATGTTGTTGAATCTGTAGCATGTTACAATGTGTATAGCAGTTCTGGCCACAGTTAGTTGCACGTGGATCACCTCTGATGCATTGTGCTAAGTAACTAGCCAGGAGGTGTGTACAACATAGTGGAAGATGGGAACACCTCAGCCGTGGGTGTTCTGGTCCAGGTTACATGACTGAAAGGTGTGCTCTGCGTATACATGACTGAAAGGTGTGGTCTGCGTATAACCTATCAGTGCAGGTGTGCTCTGCGGAGCCTAGAGGCAGGTCCCAATCACTGCAGAGATATTAAAGTGGCCCATTATAAGGAGTGCCTTGCCTGCATGCATCAAAGGTGAAGATGTCAAGCATCGAATCACATGACCCCATGTTTTGCTTGCCTGTTCCCGTTCTGGTGGTGAATGTTATTGGAAACTGTGCAAGACAGGCAGTATAGGAGCAGCAACAGCCTTACATGTTATCTGTACTCCCAAAGGATGACAGGTGCAGGTCATCTGTGCCAAAGCATCATGTTTTGTTGACCATGTCAGTCAAAGCAGACAGATAATGGATGCCTGTGGAATGACAGCAGAAGCATTGGCGACTGTTAAAGTGAAACAGTCAGTCGTTGTACAGTGGTATCAAGTCCAGATGAATGCATAATGCTCCCCAGGGCTTGGCCGATATCTTCAGGGCTACAAGACCGGTGAGCTATTGCATGTCCCTGCACATGTAGTCTGTGAAGTTGCATCTCAGGGCAGTCACACTAACACAGAGAATGACAGTCAAATTGTACCTGGTGAGGTGTGGCATGGGTGCATAGGTTATGTTGCAGAACCAGTTACCTGACAGCTAGATGTAAGCGACTATCGCCTTGTGTAGCCTGCTGAGTGGGACATCAGTGTGACTGCCTATAGAGTCACCTATGACTGGTGTGTTGTGTATGTTATAACACCCTATTGGCCGTATGTGATGGGGACACATGAGTCTGTGGGCTATAAGTTATTGTTGTTGTGTTTGGTGATGGGGGCTGCCTTTGGTGCCTACACAGAGAATGGAGAGGTTCTGAAAATGTTGTACTCATACTATGTGTGGCCTGTGGTGGTGGAGATCTTGTGAGACTATGTGATGAGTGGGGTGTGTTGCAAATGTTATATGTCCCCAAATGAATTTCATCTTCAGTCTGGGTTGGTGAGAGCATTACCCCCAGCATGGCTACATATGTGCATCTCCCACAGGCTATAGTGTCGTATGTTGGGAGGTGAGTATTGACTGTGTACATGAGACAATTGCTCTTTTGCCACATGTACGCCACATTCATCATATAGACAAGCAATAGCACTGGTACATGACAGTTGGACATGCCTGTATATTCAACCATGTCTCACAAGATATGTGAGTTACGTGTGTACAACAGCTGTTGTACTGTAAGCAAGCTGGAAATGTAAGGACAGACAGTGTACTTGTGAGAAATGGTTTGGAATGGGTGCTATATTAATTAGTAGCTCATGAAGTGCTCACAAGTTCTGAACAAGTGCTGAGCATGAAAATGCAATACAGATAGGGTGTTGGATAATATCAATCCACAAGTGGTGATGACAGTCATAATTGGAGGCACTGCACTATTACCCTGCTGAGTATGGTCTGCAAGTCCATGAACCTTTATCAACGTAGATGTTAGCAGAACAGACGTACATGACAGTACAGATGTTTGACTACATGTACCTTTGTATGTAACAGGAGTCGTCTACCAGTGGCCTGTTGACAGAATCAACGCTACAAAAGGTGTCAGAGTGACATGTGCATATCACACCAGTGGCAGCTATAGTAAAACAGGGTAAATGTGTTGTTCTCCCCCCTCATTGTAGCCCATACCACGCAGACAAATGTGAGGCATCTGTGTATGTAAGGATGTGAATGGCCATGACCTATGAGCAATAGCTGTCTCAGTGCTGAGGACAACATACAGAATGGGCTTTGTGGGTGAGGTGTGTCACATATGTGCACAATCTGACAGATGATATTAGCATTGTCACCGCTAGGTGAATATCCCTGTACCTATTAACTACCACCTAGGCTGCGGTCAACATTATGGACACTGTGTAAGGGATGGTGCTGTGCAGTTCACCTCCTGAGTTGGTGATGTCTCCAGGCCTATTAGGTAGTCATACGAGGCACCCATGTCATGACAGGGTGCCATCCATGAGCATGGAGATCATTGGACAGGCATACTCAGCACTCAGGTGACCAATATTGGATCACATATCACCTTTAAGGGGTATTGGCCATGCGTGGATGGGTGATACCAGCCTTCACAATCCTCACCTCCACTATGCAGTATACTGGCTACCTTGCATAAAGACATGTGCTACACTATGATGTTGGACATGTTACACGTACATATCCTGATCTGAAAGACATACATCATGGACAGCCACTGTCCTACTACTAGGATCAGCACATGCTGGACAGATCCCTGTGCCATACATGTGACATACTCCCACCATACCATGCAACCCTGTCCATCAAAGCTGCACATGTCATCTCTGTCATACATGGTGTGATGACCGCATGGTAGATGTATTATCAACTGTCTGGATCAGTAATGTGGCACTGATGCACCTCGTGGTGGCAAAATGGCTGTCAGATACAGCTAGGAAACCTTGCCCATACATGCTATAGTTGATAACCATCTCTGTGAATGACGTCCGGGTAGCCATTGTCCCATGTCTATCACATGTGCAACACAGGCGATCTGTGGCAGGATGTTGAACTGCTGTACAGTGCCTTGTAGATGTATATGGCAAAACACATGCATGTAAAGGTTTCCATGCGTATGTATTCATTGTCACTGCTCAAGTCCATTAAGGCAGTGTATGTGTTGTTATGTGACATATACACAACATCAAGGTCAACAGCATTATTGTGGACACATCCAGGCATGTGCTGATAGGTAAGAACACCAGTGCAGGCAAACAGACATGCCCTCATCAAGACAGCATTCACATGGAGTATGAACAATGTAATGAGGTGACACACATATATGGTGATGATATCCAATGCATAACGGGTGTTACATGTGTGTGACACAAACATGTCAGTCGTGTCAGTGTCATGATGATTTGCAAAGATAACTGTGCAGATGTACTAGATTTAATACAAATGTATGTGCAGCAGTATCTCTGTACATCTCTGTGGCACTGTGACCTGTCACCATCATTATGTCTTACAGATAATGCCTCATTCACGCCTGCCAGCGTACAGCCACCAGGAGGATGATGTCCTCATCCCGTACTTCCATGAGAACTACGAGGTGTTGTTCAGCCATGTGCCACAGCATGCCCAGCAGCATGATGACCTGTGGCAGGACCTTCGCAGGAGGGTTAATGATGTGGGTGGCCATAACCGCACCTACCAGCAGGTGCGCAGACACTGCATGGACTTGATACAACATGTGAAACAGTGTGCCACTGCAATCGCCAGGGAACAAGGTGGAACAGGTGGTGGGCCACCAACCCAGCCCCCACTCACACCCACCGAGGAGCTACTGGCCAGACTGTGGACACCCTCAGAACAGCATCCACAAACACTAGCTGCCATCATGGAGGTGGGTGTCTCTCAACCAATGAGCCTGGAGTTGCCTGGTAAGTCAGTACTGCACATATGATTATTATATCCCATTTAGTTGCATGTGTCACTGTACATTATGTAATGTAACATCATACGCAAGGTATGTTTACACACATGCTGCATACTACAGTATGCTACCCTGTGCATGCACACATGTGCATACTATATGCGATTGTACAGACGAATGTGTTAACATGCACAGTGCACCCTGTGGCTTTCATACAGTAATGGATAATGTTCAAACTGCTGTGTCACCCCTATACAGGTACCTCTGGCATGCTGCACAACATCAGTCTGATGCAGGTGAGACTGGCATCAGTATCAGGCATGTTAAAGCATGGATCTATTTGCCATGTGGCCAGTTAACTCTTGTACACTTGATGTTTGGTCCAGTCACAATATACAGGTCGTATCTCCCATCATTCACACTGGCTACCCATATGCAATATATACAAACAAAATGATACACTGACATGAAACCACTGTATTTGTCATTGCTACATGTGTGGACAGCTGTGCATACAATGGTGGAGGTGTTGTACAATGTAGGCATATGTACTATACATTGGAACAACACACGTGTGGTATGCAAACAGTACCACACAGTGAGCTGGGATATGGGCAGCCCACAGGAGTCACCATTGTGTTATATGCCCCTGCAATGGGTGCACACATTGTGATGTGCCATCTGACATGTCCCAGACACGTAGTGTTCTGGCTGCAATATTGTCACACTATCCCATAACACATACCCCACATACCAAACATACAACCCGTTGCCTGCATAGCCCTGTGGATGGTGACATATCTGACATCTATGGGTGTATGTCATATGGGACAATGCAGACATGTGAGAGAGACAGCCATCACAAACATCTGGCCAACACATGTTCAAACATGGCCATGGGGGATGACCAGAGACATGTAGCCACACAGTAAATGTGATGTGTATACACCCTGTTGCACATTGTCCACACATGGTCCAATTATAGCCTTAGTTGACTGATTATACAGTTGATGTGGTACACTGGACATCACAAAAGCCTGTGCACAGCTAGTGGAGTTGTCACTTAAGCCTACCATATAAGATGTGTTGAACATCACGACTGTGTCAAAGCATGACAGTAGTCACCTGTACAGCTTTCACAGACATTGACATCACATCAGGCCACAGATACTGTACAGTTCCCTTGCTGCTGTAGGACATCACCGTTAGCTGTGCACCTCGTGTGTGTGGTACATCAATGTCATGTGGGACATGGTGAATTGACAAGTCTGGCATGTGTGGACATGGTTGTCAGGCAGCTAGACTCTGTAGTAGTTGTGCACGGTGTCATCTGTAGCTCTTCCAGTGACCTGTCACATGACACAGCATGGTTTGGTGTGTATATACCTCAGCATCATGGGTCCCAATCCATAGTTATGTCATGGGTATGCATGCAGTTATGGCTATGCAATGTGTGCATATTACACACTGTATAGCAATATAGACTCCTCATGATGCCATGCAATGGCACAGTGTCTGTACTTCACACTGTATAGCAATGTAGACGGCTCACACTACCCTTCCATGCTCATGCACATTTGCTAAACATGCATTCTATCTGTAGGGCATACAGACAGCACTGCAATGTGATGCCCATCACATTGCTTTACATGTGTCAGGACACCATTGTGTCAGACATGTACGCATGTTAATGCATACGTCAGCAGATTACATGTCAAGGTCACTTCAGCCATGTGTACTGTTAACCTGTTCTGGTCCACATGGTGTATCACGGGGATGCATGCTTACTACCATGATTGTGTGAACTGCATGGCTACTGATATGGCACCTGCTTGCTGTTGTGTGCAACCCAGGGAGGTATGCTAACTAACACTATTCATGTCTGAGCTGTATGCTGTCTGTTGTATCACATGCATGCTGCATGCCGTCTGTCAAATCACATGCATGGTGTGTCTGTGTGTGTCTCTGTGTGTTTCTCTGTGTGTGTGTCTGTGTGTGTGAGTCTGTGTGTCTGTGTGTGTCTGTCTGTGTGTGTGTGCGGGTGTGTCTATTGTAATTTAGAGTCTTTCTTTGCATTCACAGGTGATGTAGGTGCATTACCCTCCTGCAGTCCATCTGATGTTAGTGTCCCCACAGATACTAGCAGTGATGAACATATGCATGAGGTACAGGCAGGGTTGTCAGGGGCTGAATCTGTGCCAATGGTTGCCATCCCAGCTATGTCCCCCTCTTCCCTGCACACAGTTCTGCTGCCAACACATACCACATCACCAGTGGCCATAGTGGAAGGACAGTCAGCGTCTGTTAGTGTGGAACAGGGACGTGTGGTGGCTACAGAAGGTGTGTCTCCAGACCATGGTGTCAGTGTAATGACTGCAGATGTGCCATACAGGCATGTGGCCAGTGCTGCTCGTAGGAGGACCTCTGGCAGACATGCACCTGCAGGACAGAGCGCAGCAGCTAGTGTCACCAGACGCATGTTCCAGACTGTAATGGCGGCAAAGGCATGTGCTGGATGGCAGAACAGAGAAGGGCAGAGGCTGCAGAGGGCTGCTATCCATACTCTAAATGACAACATACAGGCATTGGCAAATGCTCAGATTACTGATGTTCTGGACAGGCGATTGGGTGACATGTTCGGAATCCTTGACCATGGCATGGCAATCCACGAATGTGAGCTGTCTGTGCTGGAACATCTAGTAGGAGTGAGGCATAGGCCACATGGACATAGGCCAGCTACATCACCTAGTGCAGATCAACGTGAGCGTGCCACTTCGCATGCCCGCTCCCATAGTGCCGGTAGCAGTAGCAGTGCAGCTGGTGCTGCGCTGTCCACACCAGGACACAGCAGGCCATGTGGACGTGGCCCTGGATGTTCCCAGCAGGGACATGGTTCCAGTGGACATGTGTCATTGGACAGTAGCCAATCTGTACCTCCGCCTTGTAGTGCCCGTGCAACCCCTGGCAGGCACAGGTCACGTGGCCATGGCTGGACACAGTGAAGCTGTACATCCTGGTCTGTACAATCTGGAGCTGTCAATAATACCCCTGTGTAGGCCTTACAAAAGGCAGAACTGTGTGCACACATACACGCACATGGCAAAAGCATCTGTAGGGCACAGCAACACCCACATGCATAATGACCACACATGTCCAATCAGATCACCGGCCCTTACCCACACACATGATGTCATCCATTGGTGCAGCCTATGCCCCTGGCAAACATTATCACCTTGTGCATATGATGAAGCCTGTGCCGCATCCCTGTCACCCACACCATTGGTGCAGGGACATGCTCAAATGGTCTCATGCACAGGGTGAGCAGAATAGTGAGAGAAGTGTATATTACATTAGTTGTGTACTGTTGACATGCACCAGTCATACCATGTAGTACAGGTTTATCCTGCCTTGTTATATGTTCACAGTATGTGTCTTGGTAACAACAGTAACAGCATGTTGGTAATGATGCCCTGGTTCCCTCCTTATGGTGTACTTGCATGTGCCAACAAGTAGCAGTCTTTGCAGTTTTCCATGTGTAAATGTGGAGTACTGACAGGCACGTATGCCATTATCAGCATGCTATACGTAGCCTCAACCTGACTGTTGTAAAGGCTAACATACCACAGATGTCCACACATCTACTGATCCAGAAGCATGTGGGCTGTTTAATAGGCTACAGTGGCTAGAGACGTGACATCCATACCAGGTCACATCACAGGTATGTTGACATGGTGCAGGGGGTGTACACAGTGGTCCAGCCGATGATAATGTTAGAGGCCACTTGATAGCATGAGGCCTCACTGTGTAGCAGTAATACCCTGTCACATTACAGGAATATGCCCACACTCACGGGGGTCAACAACACTATAACGCACATTCCATAGTGTTGAGGTGAGGACCCCTGCCTATGTGGTAATCACCCTCACAGTACTGTGCACCCACAGGACGCGACACAGAGAATGAACATGTACAGGTAGCCAGTAAGGCTGAGACTGATGGCATAAACAGGGTAGTAGACTGCATCACCATGAGGGGTTAGGGATCCTGTCTGTTCTGTATGGTAGCATACACCCTCACTCCATGCACCAGACAGCCATACATACATACACACACACACACACACACACACACACACACACACACACACACACACACACACACACACACACTGTGGAGTCCACAAATGTCATTCACATATGGATCGCAGACATGTGTGTGATACACACAACACCCCTGCCTACGTCATGCTTTCCACACTGCAGTATGTACAGATCTCTACAACAGTGTACAGGGGTGTGTAACAATTGGGATGTATTCCCCACCATATATAGCATATATGGTCACACAAGCAAACACACATGGCAGTACTGTGAATGATACACATGCTATATGATGATACATCTGACAGACATGCAGCAGTATTGGCCGCATTATGTGTACCAACGCTACCTCCAACAATTGTGCTGGTATATGCACACAGGAGGATGTAAGTGTTACAGGTGTCAAGTGACTTACAGCCAGTATCACCAGACAGCTGTGTAGGTTTTATGTCTTCACCATCAAGTAACAGTAACATAGCGTACTGTTAGCACATGTAATGGCAGGATGGCGTGTGACACACCTGTGAGCCATCCCCAGCAAACATCCATCTGCAAAGGTGGATCATCACTTTATGTGCACACATCCATCCATACCTGATGTACATCCTAACGTACTGTCAGTATTTCACCATATGCAGGTGTCAATGATGGGGCTGCATTGCAACTGCATGTTGTAGTTAGGCACAGATGAATTACATACATCAGCTACTGCACATGCATATATAAATATATATATGTGTGTATGTATATATATATATATATATATATATATATATATATTTTTTTTTATATATGTATATATATATATATATATATATATATATATATATATATATATATATATATATATATATATATATCCATATATATGTGTATATATAGATAAATATGTAGATATATAATTGCATATTTCTGTTATGTCTGTGGATATTTATCTATACACACATCTATCTATATATATATATATATATATAAAAGTTACAGCTGTACAAGACAACATACATTTGCTATGCTAATAGCTGCATACACCCGTGCAGGCCCACTTGCATTTACTTATTCTGAGTTACATATGTTTACAGGCATTTCTTTGGGATTACATGTGCCTTATTCCTTATGACAGTACCACTTTGATGGAATCCAGTTAATGGACCCATGCAAACGCGATCACCTTTACATGTATAAATGTTGGCTTTACAGCACAGAGGCATTAATTACACAATTAATATGTGCTACAGTCATACTTGAACCGGGAATGCCTTTACGTTGGGCGGATGCTGTAACCCCTACACTATTGGTGTTCTGGCTCATTTATATGTATACCCATGGTTCATAGCTACTCTAACATACGCCTCACCGCTTCCCTTACACAGCAGACATCCATTCTCCTGCTGGAAAAACCGCAGTACTACAATTAGAACATTCCCTGTTTCCTACTGCTCTGGACCCGTGCTGCAAGTCTTCTCACTCCAAGGATATTCACAACTCCTACGCTTATAGTCCTCGCACATACATGTGTTTGATTGTCAGGGTGTTCATGTACTGATCCGAGTTTAGGTTCAGCTGACTGGTGACTAGAACTGCCCTGGCACTGTTCAAAGATCAGATGTAGCACATGGATAGAGTTAGTCCAGAGTTTAACATTTTACCTGTGTTTACAGATGCAGGTGTTGGGCACCGCTGACCACATTATTGGTTCGCTGCTACATAATTTAGGGCGGGAGTGGTTCCACTACATGCAGGTTGGGGGGGGTGGTTTCCACGCGTTTCCCTTCCCATTTGACTATCTCATTCATTTATAGATACAATGAATATTATTCTGGACATCTGTTATAAATTCACTACAGGTATGCAATAGTCTTGTCAACAGATGTGACAGTTGGTTGGTGTACTTCTGTGTACGGACCTCTCTGATACTCGGGGACTCATTTCTACAGGGACAAGGCTATGACAACTCAGGGACAATCACGGACATTTCTACCATATTAGTACTACTAACTTGGAACGTGTTGACAGATTCATAATACTACTAATTTTCTACAGTTAAATGCGTCTATTACTCTTCATTGTTGTAAGTAGTCATTCTCATTCAACACCTTTCCTCCAAAGGTCACTGGCTTTGTTAGTGGTTAGGGGGCTGGCCAGTTATTGTGTGAATGCTCTGACCATTGGTATCATTGACATTGTCATATGTACAGGTTGGGATGTTTTCTGGGAACCAGGGTTGCCACTTTTTCAAATGGCCAAGATGGGACATTTTCAGAACACACATCAGATTTTACAAGCCGACACATACCCACAGTCAGTACAACGGATAGAACTTTACTTATTTGCCTACATAAAAGCCTATCATTGTAGCGGTTTAGTTGCTTATTCTGTTTCTTGTAACATTTAGGTATTGTAGATACTGCAATAATTATTTTCTGCAACTATTACATAACATATGGGACATAATTGTGTCATACAATCCCAGGGCATTTGCCATTTGTAATGTATTTTGTCCGGACACAACTGTCCAAAGAGGGACTGTCCCTCGCAAAGTGGGACAAATGGTAACCCTACTGCAGACACCAGATTGTTTGGGCCAACACATAGCCACAGTCAGTGCAGGTTTAGAACATTCATTTGTTTCCTAGCTGTGAGCCTTATACCTTTGGCACTTTTGTTGTTTGCCTGTTTCTTGTATGAATTATGTTTATTCTATCCTGAAGTGACAGCTTTAGGCAACTGTTACATGCAGTATGGTACATAGTTATTTCCTACGATCACAGGACATTTGGCATTGTATCATTGTTGGTCAGGTCACACCTACATACACATTAATTGTCCCTCACACAGTGGATCAGGGGGTATCCTGTTTACGTCAGTGCCTTCATTACCCTTATACCATGTGCCACTATGCGAATGTGTGCAATATATTCTCTCGCTTATTCGTGTCGGGACACGTGCATGACGGGCAGGTGTTTGATCCTGGGTAGTAGGTTATGCATGACCATCTAGGGCTGGACAGTCTCATGCACCACTACTGCACATTCAAACTTGTGTCCAGATATCTACAGGACTGGACTTCGTGTCTTCCATTCATATGTTTACACAGGTTACTTATCTCATGAGGGATATCTCAAAAATTGAACAAGACCTAAACAAGACAAATACCGACCCTTCTTCTGGTGTTATGAAATTGTGCTGGGGGTTTTACATGCAAGGGATACATAGTTTGCAATCCTGAAACTGCCTAGGGTGACACTACCTACTACATATGCGTAGTGGTCACTATGTGTAGATGTGGCTGCACCAAACCAGTAGGCCAAGTATGGCTGGATTTGGTGGACGTTCAGGTATGGGAGCGGGTTTTGTGCTGTGGAGGGGATGCTGGGTAGTCCATTATGCATCCAGGTGTGTTGCATTTGATATGGCCAGTTCCATCAGGACCAATCTGTGGGTATGTGCCAGTGATGTCTATACACTTGTATCGCACATTTTAATATTCATATGATTGTGAGATTGTCTTCTACAGTATGGCCTGTCTGGTTGTATTGCAGATGTTTATACATGTTTTTGTGTTTCTTTCTGCTTCACCCGCTGCTCCCTCATACACCACCGGTTCACCTATTCTGCATACGATACAGTATCACCTTGGAGGATTGTACCATTACCCATCCCCCACACACACATATTCCTGACACTCCATACATCACTGCTCTGGTTGTTGGCCCATGACACGGCCAGAGTAACACATTACATACCCTACATATGTCAGGTACCTGTATGGTTGTGTGGACTACCTGCCATGTTTGCTTTCCACATGCTATACCTCACGCACATAGGTACGCGCCCATACTTAACTTTCTGGTTGGTATACCCGGGTAATACCCGTTCAACTGTGACACATCCTGACAAGTTCGGCTTGTACCGCTGATGTGCGGATTTTGGCATACTGTTCTAATCATTGGTAGGATGCCACCTTTTCCTATGTCCAGGATGGGATATATTCCAGACACATATCCAAATGTACTGGACAACACGTACCCACAGTCAACGGTATGGATAATACTGTTCCTTTCAGCCTACATGTTGCCTTATTGTTGTAGCAGCTTATATGCTCCTTCTGTTTCGTTTACATGCTTATTCTATTTCCTGTCACATTTGATATGTGAAATATGGACATACCTTTTCTATGTGACTATTACATGCCTTGTGGGATATGATTCGGTCATACGGTCGCTAGATATGTACATTTATCGTGTATTTTGTTATGGACACATCTGCCCAGCTGTGTACCCTCCCTCACACTATGGGTCAGCTGGTGACCCTAACCATTGGGCTGGATGTACCTACTGGCTGCGCGCTAACATATGATGCTTTTCACTTCCACTTGGTATAGCTATCTACACTGTGTTGGACTACGGGCACATGGTTTTCCATGTCATTTGTTCACGGGATAGGGACCCGTTATTCCCTACCATGCATTTGTGTTTGCTTCTTCATTTTGTGTTCGCAGGAACTATCTTGCATGCTTTGCGTACGTTTCAGTATCCATGGACACTGACAGATGTGATTACTATCTTGAAAGTTGTTATATGCAAGCATTTTAGGTTGCACGTTGACAGCTGGCATTTACACGCCTCCGTGCGGCACTTCGACACGCCCTATGCACTCGCGCTTCTTTCCTATGCACGTGGCTGTGGCGGCAGCACGCCTTCATTAATATGCATTTGGCACTACTGCACCGTCTTCATGCCGCACTGTCGGTGCAAGCCTACCGCCGGCCTTGTGCCGAGCTTCATGAATCCCGGGGTCACTTGTGAAAAATGTAACGGAAAATCACATTTTATAAACTGTAAAGTTCTAAAAAGTCTCCTGAATAAAAAAGTGCTCTTCATGAATTATTTTGGCCTATCACAAAATGAAATGCAACCTGCCAAAGGAAATGCTGCATCTTAAAGTGACTGTTTGTTACACTGACATGAACTACAGGTGACTAACAATTTGTGTGATAAACTGTTTGAGAAGGATAAAGACCTTTGTGCCCATAGAGGGATATCTGCTGACAAAGAGGATCCTCAAGGCAGTGTTAAAGGGTGTATACTGAAACTGTGGATACTGTATCTTGCTCTAGGTGGAGACAATAACTGAGGCTTCAGCAAACACTAATTAGACTTTAGTGAACTTCACTAAAGCTTTCAAATGGCTAATCAAAAAATGTGCTACCATTGATCAATACTCGCTTAGTCTCTAAAGCAGATATCCACAATGATGAACAAGCCATATACTTAACTGGGCATCCAAATACCTAGTGCATCTATGAAAAAAATCAGACGATAATATTACGCTTATTCATATTAAGGCAGAAAATTCTACTTAGAAACAAAATCTGGGCCAAATGGCTTACCACTAAACACCCAGCTGATCATATAAAATTTAAGCAGCTTAGAAATACCACTAAAACATCAATACTTTTAGATAAAAAAAATTTCTACTTTCAACTTCAACAAACTAACCAACATAAACCACAAAAATTCTGGACAGGTATCAATAGACTCCTACATCCAGGTCACTCCAAGACACCAACCCTATCAGGGATAGCCCATGAGAATCCCAAGCAAATTGCTGATGCCTTTAATACCTTCTTTACTGAAGCCATCTGTTCACTTGCTAACTCATTACTTCCAGTATCCTATAGCCTGCCTTTCTCCTCAAGTAGCTTACTGCCTTCATTTCATTTACAACCAGTTCCAACATCCCTCATCTGCACCTTTCTTCAAAAACTCAAACCATCCAACCTCAGTTGGCCGCTTACCAGCCAAATACCTGCAAATAGCAGCAAAAGTTATAGCCTATCCTATTTCTATCCTAATAAATAGAACCATAATAGAAGGAACCATCCCATCTATTTGGAAACTCTCCCAGATAATCCCCCTACACAAAGGCAGTAACTCAACAGAACTTTCACACTTTCGTCCGATTGCCTTACTCTCTCCTTTAGCTAAAATTATGGAAAAATGCATCCACTGTCGACTGTTAGATGACCTTCTCCAAAATAGCCTACTAGCTAACTGTCAGCATGGTTTCAGGCCATTCCACAGCACCACCACTGCCCTCTTATCATTTTCTGACCGCATAAACAAAATCGTAACAGTAACACTCTTTCCTCTGCACTCTTTATTGATCTCTCAAAAGCCTTTGACATGGCTAATCCCCAGCTACTTTTGAATATACTTAAGTCCCTCTCACTTGATACACAGACATTACAGTGGTTCAAATCCTACTTAGATAATAGGCAACAGGCAGTGCTTTGGGATAATAATCTATCTACCCACCTTCCTTGTTACCCTTGGTGTACCTCAAGGTTCTATATTGGGCCCTTTTCTATTCTCAATTTTTATCAACAATCTAAATGTAAACATTCCTCAAGCTACCTGCATACAGTATGCAGATGATTCCACATTAATATGCTCAGCTACTGTTTCTTCTGAACTGCAGTCCCTTACGCAAAATGTATTTATTTGAAATAGTAGAAAAATGGTTCTTACAGCACTGCTTCCTCCTTAACCCCAAAAAGACAAAAGTATTGCTCTTCACTCCCACACAAAAGTCCACATCAATTGACTTCACTATCAAATCTAATAACAACACTGTCATATCTCCTGACACAACCACCAAACTCTTAGGAGTAATAGTAGACCCCAATCTTAACTTTGATACTCACATCAACACTACAATTATATCAGTCAACAGAAAACTAGGCTCCCTTTATAAGATTAACCCCTTCCTTACTCCTATAGCTAGAACTACTATTGCCCACACCCACATTATCTCTACTCTCCTCTATGCCTCACCTATTTACACTAATCTATCTAAAAACAACCTCAACAAATTGGCAACCTCCTACAATAACATTGCCAGATTTGCCACTGACTCCCCATTTAGAATCCACCACTGTCATAATCTAAAACAACTAGGTTGGCTGGAGATGCACAATCAGCTTCAATTTCACCAACTTATTATCGCCCATAAGACCCTCTATCATCCTAGCAATACACCAATACTCATGAGTCTAATCACTCCATATAAAAATATTACAACCCTACACTCATCAAATAAACTACTGGTATCCATACATAAACCCAACAATAAAGCAATGGGATTCACTGTTCTCTTAACACTGTGGGAAAAACCTGGAACCTACGTCCCTATGAACTCACATCTCTTTCTTCAACACTACTATTCAAAATGAAACTCAAATTATACTTTACAACTCACTGGCTATGCCCATGTAGTAACCCAGACTAAGAATCCCCTTCCTCTTATGTTATGTTATGTTATGTGCACTATATACTAATTTCTCTACTGCTACATTAAGTTCACCTCCTTCTTATACCTCTGAGAATCTGATCAGTTAAGCTAATTTAAGACTGTATAAATGCCATCCTTCTTATGAACTATTATAGAATATGTTGATGTATACCCAGCTTGGACTTTATGAATGTGTCACTGCCTTCTAAATATTTTTTTTCTTCTTTTATTGTTTTGTCTTTTTTTAAATATGTTATCTCTCATGATTACTAAGTTGCTATGTAAACAACTGTATTAGTCTGAAAAGTGTACTGTATCTGAAGTTGTGACTATCTGTTTAGCGGAGCTTTTCTCCCCAGGCCTCTACTGAAAATGGACATATATCCAGTTAGACTAGCCCGGTCAACAAATATAAAATAAAATAAAAAAAATTAAGTAGTATTTAAGAGATATGTGGCTAGAAAAATAGCCCTGTGTGGTTAAGGATAATGTACTTCATGTTTGGTCATAGTCTCATTACAGGTGTGCAAGGAGCTAGAATTTGCTGATACACTGAACTATTATGATTAGGTATGGTCATTTAAATTTCTTCAGTGGACATTCTGTATGGGCAGAAGTGTGAGGTTACAAATGGCTGATTTAATAAGTATTCTTAAAGTGTAACTACAACCTTGAGTAAATAAGTAAGAATCAATAAATCCTCGTTCCACAAACAGTACATTTTAAAGAGCACACTCTAAAGATGTAACAAAATATGTATTTTAAAGTGTTCATATGTCTTTTGAACTGCTACTAAAAGTGTAAATTCCAAGTCAGACTTGCATGCTTCAAAGGCTAAAAATAAGCTTTAGCCTAAAAATATGTATTTATCTTGTGACAAGAAAGCATTCAGCCATCTGACTTGGTTGATGTTTAATGGTCTAATAAAGCTCACACAACAAATTACTGCAGTTACTAAAAGCAATAATATACCTGCAGAAGCTATCAATCCTAACAGGCAAGTTGTATATTAAATTATAGCTACAGAATGTAAGCCTATGGCATGCTATAATAGTGATTTGGTAACTAATGGAACTGTTAAGGCTGCTTATCGCCATTGTACTTTTACTTCATAAATGGTATACTGAGGTACAAGGGCATTGACTGCAAGGTTCACAAGGTCTGGAAGGAGCACTGAAGTAATACATAGAGAGGAAAGGAATAACCTGCAATATAATCCAAGGAGAAAAACAAACATTTTTTGCAAAGTGTTACACCCAGCATCTCTAGTGCTAAACTGAAAACGTGATAATTAACTTCACCAAGACTTTTCCAAATTCAAAGAGCTATGAAGTACATGGGAAGAAAAGTTTTACCAGATAGACAGCCAAAAATGCATGCCCTGGTAAAGAAAAGTATAGAAAGACACAAATAGAAATGAAATTTGTCCCTGGGTAGATGGATTAGATAAATCTGATACTGAGTGTTCTGTAAATATTCCAGTTGTTAATCTAATAAAACATATAATAAAATATGTCTCATCTAAAGATTCCGATTGTTAAAGTAACAAAAGTATGCCATTATAAAGATTGACTCAGAAGGGATTACAGATAAGACTATATATACTAATGCAAAAAGGTGTAGAAACTGACAAGGATAAACATGAATTTTATATAAAAGAAAAATGGAAAGGGGAACCTGAAAATAATTTTAAGCTTTTCCCTGCTACATCAAGGTAGACAGCCAGTTAGTGCAAGACTCTAAAGGTTAAGTAAGTACCCTGTTGGAAGAAAGTACTCTTTTTGTCATTTACCATTTATTAATGATGACTTATTTCACTGGGAAAGCATGCACCTGCAGTTTTTTTTTATTTTATTTTATTTTATTTGTTTTCTGAAGGTAGAGCACTGATACTAATGAACCTTTTTCAGACTTAGCCTGGGAGCAGTGTCTGTTTAAGTGACTTGCTCAGAATCACACAATTAGGTAATGGAGGCTGACAGAATCAAACTTTGCACCACTGGTTACAGCTTATTAACAGCGCATTAATGCTTTAAGATAGCTGTGAGACTAATTTATAGGAAAAAAGGTCACAGCCTCCACATTACATCAGAATATTGATAAAAGCATTGCTGACTTGAATGAATTCCGGATACGTCATGTCTGTTAATAAGAAGGCCAAGAAGGGAAGATAATACATTAAGCACAGGTAGACAGAATATAGCAAGTGTAAAATAGGAAAGGAGGGGATAGAAAAGCTTTATTTCATTCCCATATTTTGAACAAAAAATGTACTTACTCTGCAAGTTCATCAATGACAAAGAAAAGATACTGAGACAGTTATTAGTTACTGTGAGTGCCAGAACACTTGTAATTAAGTCAACAAACAGAGCATAGAATTTTAGCTAGATTTCACTTCCCTAATAATATGAAAGGCATAGAAACTTTTTGATTAGCATGCCCCAAATGTCAAATGACATCACCCGAAAACATTTAAGAAACCTTTTATAGCCTTAACTATTGTGGAAATCCCAAGTGAGTGAAGTGTAATGGAAATTGTAAGCCCACTTGTAAAAATAAATAAAGACCATTAGCATTTCCTGGTGATCATTGTTTATAAAGTAAAATTTTGAGGTAGGATAATGAAGAGTTAATAAGAAGTATACACAAAAGAACTAGCACTCATTTTACAAGAGTAAACATTCCCCAATAAATTCTTATTGCTTAAGGTACCCCATTTAAGCTCTGAGAAATGCATAATCTTTTTCAATTGCTTAAGTAAAAGAGGTAACAAAATCTGTATAGCACCTTCTCGCAGATGGGCCAGTTGAAAGCTTTAATAAATTTTTAAAGACTATCCCCGGGATTCATGAAGTTCGGCGCAAGGACGGCATTAGCCTTGCACCAACTGTGTGGTGTAGAGATGGCGCAGCAGCACCATCTGCATATTAATGAAGGTGCGCTGCCGCACCGTCCACGTGCACAGGAAACGTGTGCGAGTGCAGGCGGTGTGTTTAAGCACTGCACAGAGGTGGGAACATGTCGGCTACAGTTTCGCAACCTAAAATGCTGACTAGTACAGCCTGCCTCTAATAGTAATCACTCCTGTCAGTGTCCGTGGATACTGAAATGTATGCAAAGCATACAAGAGAGTTCCATGAACACCAAAATAAAAAGTAAACACAAAAGCACGTAGCTGAATTTTGAGTCCCCGTCCCTCGAACAATGACATTTAAAACCCTGTGTCCATATTTCATTGTAGTGTTGATTTTTATACAAAGTGGAAGTGAAATACTGCGTGTTTGTGCACCGCTGCCCTTTGCTAAGCCTAGCTCAATGGTTCAGAGCATTCACTCAATATCTGCCAATTCGAGGTCAGAGTTGTCCTTGTCTGGACGGTCCAAAGATGATGGGTATTACCCAGGTCTACCTACCATGTCATAAAAGATAAGTATTTACGTGTATCTATGTGCGTGAAGTACAGCATGTGGAAGACCAAATATGCTAGGGTTGTCCTCACAACCATATTGGTATAAGAGATATGTAGAGTATGCAATGTGTACTGCTGTCTATGCCATGGGTCAGCAACCAGAGAAGGGATGGATGGTGTGTTTGTGGAATTTGGGGGGGGGGCCTGATGGTTAATGTAATAATTTGCCAAGGGGAGACTGGGTCAGATGTACAATAGGTGAAATGGAGGTGTACGAGGGAGCAGTGGGTGAATCAGAAAGGAAACCAAAGAACATACATTCACATCCCCAATACACCCTGACAGGCCATACTGCAGAACACAATCCCACAAACATATGAACATTAAAATGTGCGATACACATGTACAGAAACAGTATCAGCTCACACCCACATAATGGTCTGGCCTGAACTGAGACATCCAACTCCAACACACCTGGATACATAATTGAATTCCCATCATCCCCTCCACAGCACACCACCCCCCCCACCCCCTTGCTGAACATCCACCAAAAACACCCATACTCGGGCTGCTAGCTTGGGCCAGCCATATCTGCACATAGTGCCCCCTACCCACATCTGGTAGGCAGTATCACCTTAGGCAGTCTCAGGCTTGCAAACTAGGTATCCTATGCATGCAAAACACTCCCTCATTTTCATACAACCAGACGGACGGGGTTCATCATCCACAATTTTTGAACATCCCTTATGGGATAATTGTCTGTTCTCAAGATTAGACAAGTCAGATTAGTAGTACTTGCCCACAACCCTGCTCAGCCTCCACCCAGTTCTTCAGAACCTACGTGCCGGGATTAAACACCTGACCATGATGCATGTCTCCCCATGCATTACTGGGAATATATACCTTTCACATGTTCCCAGGAAGCTTCCCCATAGCCATCTTCCAAATAGTACACTTCCACAAATTGAATACCATGCCCAGGTTCCTCATCGTAATGATGCACACAACCCCTGTATACAAACGGTACAGGTCCCTCCCGGATGTGGGTGTTCATACACATGGCCATATATAACTCCAGATATGTAGTCATATATCTATAAATGTACATACTTATATTCGCAAAGCTACACATCACACATACATGCATATAAGTAGTTGTCAAGTATGTGTCCTATTCATAAATATGTATACTTGCAAATGTATACATATGCCTTTCAGAAACATATGAACATTAACATGCACTATACATATGTACACCAACCGATGTTTACATTTGTTGCCAGTAGTGTGGAATGCTTGTAGTAAAGTCATATATCCTAACTACCATCCATACAGAATGTATCACAGATGGTTTAGTGGTAAAACCAGTGACTATGGTGTTTCTGTTCCTGGGTCCAAGCCATGCAAGGGCTGCTAATTTTATATGATGCCCAGAATAATGGCAGTCAGATATAGGGTGATTAAGGCACTTTCAAACAGACGTAAGCAGGTATGCGTGACAGTAAATGGCAGATATAGGGTGATTAAGGCACTTTCAAACAGACGTAAGCAGGTATGCGTGACAGTAAATGGCGGTCTTTCAACAGTACGGGAAATGTAAATAAGCATGTAGGTGTATATGCATGTGTATGTACAGACAGACATATATATATATATATATATATATATATATATATATATATATATATATAAATGAAGAATGAATATGGTCACAAAAAAGCAGTCATAACAAATGTGAAAGGAAACAGCAGCAGAATCCCACATATTATTTAGTGCTGTCATATCAAGCTTGCAGAAATGAGCAAACATTCTGCGTCTCCAACCACAGGTGGGATGCTAGCAGTGAAACTAACTTTGTCCACGTGCTAAGTCTGACTTTCAAACAGGTACAAGGCAGTCTCAGTTTCGATTTGAACAAGCAAACGACTAATTGAACACCGTGACCATTATATGAATGTATGTCTCAGGACTATAAGCTTGGGACGTCTGAATACACTTGGAGTGAGCCAACATACAGGATGTGTCGAGAGCAGTAGGGAGTGGCACATGTGTAGTGGTGTGGTTTATTTCCGACCAGAAAATGGATGACTGCTGTGTTAGTGATGTTTTGCTGCATTTGTTCTGGTAACTATGAACCATGGGTATACATGCAAATGAAGCAACACAGCAATATTGTAGTGGTTAGAGCATCCGCGTGTTGAGCAGATGTTGCCGGTTCGACTGCAGCACACACAATGTACGAGGCGTAATCCGTATACGAGCATATCCTGCTAATTTTATGCTGTATAATGATATAATATCATTGAAATGTGAACTGGGGTGAAGTATCACATTAAGAATGCAGAAGGTGTTTGCATGATGGGAAACGGTAGTTAATCATGGTGAAACGGAAAACCGCTGCTGAAAAGTGTTGTACTCACCCTTTGTGCAATGGCCCTTGTTATGCCCAACAACACAATAAACCACCTCAGCCAGGCTCGACGCCGGGACCCTACACACCACAACCAATGTGATTTACCACTAAGCCACAGCAGTTATACCTAACTCTGACGTTATCGCAAACATAGCAGACAGCACAGTCATTCAACAGTATGATCAAAGTAATTAATCATGTAGATGTATATGCATGCATACATACAGATATTATATATATATATATATATATATATATATATATATATATATATATATATATATATCTACAGAACAAACACAGGCACATGAAAGCATTCATAATGAATGTGAGGGAAAATAGCAGCGGAACACCCATATTATCTAGTGCTGACATATCAAGCTGGCCAGAAGTGGGCAAACCCCTTGCATCTCTAACCACAGGTAGGATGCTAACAGTGGGAGTAACTTTGTCCATGTGCTAAGTCTGACTTTCAAATGGGTACAAGGCAGTCCTGGTCCCCAGTCAGACGAGACTAAACCCGGATGACAATATGAACACCCTGACCATCATATGAATGTATGTGCCAGGACTGCAGGCTTTGGAAGTCTGAATATACTTGGAGTGAGTCAACATGTGGGATGGGCAGTAGGGAATGGCGCATGTGTAGTGGTGCAGTTTTCACAACAGGATAATGGATGCCTGCTGTGTTAGTGAAGTGTTGAGGCATGTGTTCGGGTAATTATGAACCATGGGTATACATATAAATGGAGCAGAACACCAATAGTGTAGTGGTTAGAGCATCCGCCTAACGAACAGGCATTCACGGTTCAAGTTCCACTATAACACATATCATTTTCCATGTGGAATGAATGTCGTTCTGCTGTAAAACCGACATGATAACATGTAAAAGTGAACTTGAGTATTGCGTGGGACTTTTAACCAGATCCTTTCAATCAAAGTGGTACTGTCATAATGAATAAGGTACAAGTAAGCACAAATAAGCGAAGCTAAGACACAAAGACAAAATGGATCCGTACTACCAAAAGAAGAAGCACCACAGTGTATCCAACTGCCCAAATAAATCCTGCAAGCACGATGAGTTAACGTACTGTTTAATACAAAAAACAAAAAAATCACATAAAGCGCTTTTCACCAGGCCACATAACCCAACTTCTTCAGATAATTATACAACATAGGCCATACACTGTATAGGAAGTGAAAAGGAAGTGAAAAGTCAGCTGGTTCCTGAATCAGCAGGAATCAGCTGCTCTTAATGTGGCAACCACCTTCATTCATTACCTAAAGTATAAAGCTTAAACACTTCTCATCTAACACATTGTTTTAAAGCAATATTTTAAAATAATATTTTAAAATAATAGATAAATAGTGTAAAAGATCAGTTTAAAAAATCTAAAACCAATAATTATCTATTATGAAATATTAATGCAATTAAAATTAAAATTAACAGTGTATGTGTGTATTTATATTTATGTTTTGTGTTCGAGTATAATAAACCTTAAAAGCATGTAAATAAAAACATGTAAGTAAAAAACAGCAAAACCTGACTTAAAAAGCTGAAAGTCAAATACACTCTAAGACAATAGTATGCATAGACCATTTTAAAAACAACATAAAGGTCAACTCCTAACCAATTTTTTAAGTAGTAGAATGCACTTAATTGAATTTCTGTGTTTAAAATGGTCTATGCGTTTTAACCCGAATAAGCAGATTCTGAACCGTGTAAGCATGTGTGCGCGCGTGTAAGCCACTGTGAGCATGTTTCTGCTGGTATAAACGCTGCTCCCCTCTGAGGAAACAGAAAGGAAAAAGAAAGCAACAGAATTAGTAGAAAGCTAGCAGGGAATACTGCTGGAGCTAGCAGGTGAAAACAATTAGAAGCAGGCGATTACACAGGCAGAATAGTAGCTCAGCCCAACACTTAAAAATCTGCAAACAGCAGTGCAAGATGTTTCTCTCAAGAGACACTGCAAGACAGGAGTAAGCTATTAGAAGTGAAAACTGAAAAAGCTGAACTCAGAGCAGAAATGTTAGGGGCTGCCATAGCTGTCATAATGAGACATAGGCGACTTGCTGAGGGTGGTGACAATGCAGATGGTGCCAGACAACCCACAGTGAGGAGACGGAGAAGAGTGTACAGGCCCAGGGTCACCTACCACGGGTTACATGAGCTGGAGATAGTAGAGCGCTATAGAGTGGACAGAGACTTCCTGCAGCAAATAGTGGAGCTGTGCAGGCCACGCCTCACACACAGAACCAACAGAGGGGAACCCATTCCAGTGGAAACTAAGGTATGTGTTGGCCTAAGAATACTAGCAACAGGTACCTTCCAGAGACCAACTGGTGATATGATGGGAATATCACAGGCATCAGCCTCCAGGGTACTGCACCAGTTCCTGGATGCCATGTCAGCACATGTCGGTGATTATGTATATTTCCCCAATGCCCGTGAGGTATTGGCCAGCAATATGCGTCTCTTCCTGCAAATAGCGGAATACCCTGAGGTAGTGGGTGTAATAGACTGCACACACATATGCATCAAAGCACCAGCCGGTGAGCGGGGTAGGGCCTACATTAACCGCAAGGGCTTCCCCTCCATCAACTGCCAGGTCATGTGTGATGCCCAAGGCATAATAATGAATGTGTGTGCTGGCTGCCCTGGGAGCTACCATGATTCCCACATCTGGCATTTGACACAGCTGTACCAGACATTTGCCAATGGGGACATCCCACACGGACACCTAGTGGGGGATGCAGGTTATGCACTGGAGCCGTGGCTGATGACACCCATCAGAAATGCACACACACCTGAACAGGAACGCCATAATGAGGCACATGCACAAACACGTAATGTAATAGAGCGTGTGTTTGGGCTGCTCAAGTCACGGTTCTGGTGTCTGGACACATCTGGTGGAGCCTTGCAGTACACTCCAACTACATGTACCCAAATTGTCATGGTATGTGCTATGCTACATAATATGATCTTGCGAAAACAGCTGCAGCAGGACCAGCATAGGGCTGGGCCAAACAGCCCCCCACCATTGCCAAGGCCATCACAGGCAGAGCGTGACTCGGAGGAGGAACAACCTGAGCCTACCCCAGTAGGCAGAAGGAGGCGTGCCCAGTATGCCCTGGCCTTGGCAAAGAGGCAATGCATAGCACATACACTGGCTCAGTAGGAACCCTGGAAATGATACCCCCTCTGACTCACTCAAATAGTAACAGGGATGCCTAAAATGACATGACCTGCTCACAAACATGTACAGGGAGTGTAATATGTGCATCCGACAGAGGCAGCCCTGCAGCACCACCTGAGGCATGAATGCCATGTGTTAAGTAATGTAACACCATGTACTATATGCACACCTGAGGACCCTGACTAACATCCTACCCTCACCAAGCATCATGCCACAACATGACAATGAGATGATCAAGTGCAATAATTGGCTGAAGTATCGCAGTTAGTCAAAGGGGATCCAATGTGTGCCAGCCTGGGATGACATGCTGAGCATGACATGATGCTCCACCTGCTAGGACTGGCATGCACCTATCAGTGCAGGCCGTATGGATACTGGCAAAGGCTGTTGTTACCCACAGTGTGCCCTGAATAGGTAAGGCTCAAAACACAAACCTACCTCCATAGGTATCAGAAGGGATAATAACCTAGATGTAATGCTACCCAATGCCAGAAGTCAAAACAGCAAGATGCATGCAGTCTAAACTCACCCAGTATGGAGAATGTTGACAGCTGTGCTGTAACAGAAAACTGGGTCAAGGCTCACAACAGCACCCTAACACTACCAGGTTACACCTCATACTGTGCTGTACAGCCTCAAAACATGGAACAAGCTACAAAAGGAGGGTGACTAGCAATAAATGTCAAGGATAACCACACCCCCATGTTGGTCCCACAACAAGAAGCAGCATGGACTAGCCATGGTCAAGTAACAGAGGCTAAAACTGCCCCCCCCCCCAGTTTATAGCCTGCTACAGACTACCGTCCCAACACCAGGAACTGCACCTGGCCTATGCTGGAATACATGAATATATCAAGTCCTCCAAACCACATTATATTGGGTGACTGAAAATACCCAGACATAGATTGGGAGCATTATACTAGCGCCAACACTGTAGGACAAAAGTTCATAGAATCCATAAACCAAAATACCCAGGAACAACGTACCACTCCCACAAGAGGGGTAAGCATACTGGATGTGATAATCAGCAACATGGGTACTGGATGGCAAGAAGAGAAGTGTATTGCTCACTGGTAAAACCAGACCATAGAGTAAACACACTGGATATACAAATCCTGACCACAGTCCCTGGCCAGAAAACCACAGTGAAAAACATGTGCAAAGCAATATTTGCACTCCTCCAAACTGATGTGGAATCCATTAAAGGTCCTGTGCAGGTGCAAAATATGGGCCACATCTCAGAACCTGTAATACAGCCATTCCATGAACACTGCCAAGAATGCTTGGATTATGCAATCCTAAATTAAAACAAGACACAATGCCATACATGCAGGCATCTGGCATGGTGGACACCAGCCATAACCAAACCATGCAAGAGAATGAGGAAGCTACTACATGATAGAGCAAACATAAAAAATGAAGTAATCACTGATCAGTAGTATGGCAATAAAATATGTCCACACATACAATCCACTAAGGCCAGCCACAACAAGTTGAATCTGTGAATCTTGAGGCAATGTTACACCTGCCCCAAGTACACAGACAAACCCCAACTCCCCCCAAGAAATACAAATATATGTGAGAGATGCAACCATCTATCCAAACTGGAGGCTGAGCTCCCTCAACTCAGTACTCTCAAAACTAGTCAGGAGGAGAAGGTAACCACACACACCACAAACCCAGTCCCACATAGACCTATCACAACTGCAAACCAAAGAGATAAGCACATAAAAACATTCCTGGAGGCCCGAATCACAAACACACCACACCAACAGAGGCCTCCAAAGCAGACACCCAATCAAACAACCTCCAAACATAGCACATGCAACACATAGTACACAAAGCTGGTGTGCCAAACAGTCACAGGCCAGAAGGAGAAACAGCATGCCTGATACAGTTGTAATAGGTGACTCCATAGCGAGACACACTGTTGTCCCGCACACCAGACTGAACAAGGGAAAGGTTACAGTAAGCTGCCTGTAGGATGCCACAATACGCCACATAACACAAGTATGCAGATCACTCCAAAGCAAGTACAAATATGATGCAGTCATAGTCCATGCTGGTGTGAATGACCTGAGATGTACCTCCCTGGACTACATGAAAAGAGACATAGATGAGCTCTCTGATTATGTAGTCCAGGCCGGTATGTCACTGACCGTTTGCAGCATCCTACCCTCACCAAGAATGATGCCACAGTACAAACACGGAATGATCAGTTATAACAAGTGGCACAATTACTGCTGTCATTCCAAGGGGATCCAATGTCTGTCTGCTTGGGATGTCATGCTTGACAAGCCATGCAGCTGTTCCAGCGATGGCTTGCACCTGTTACCCCTGGGCATCTGGATATTGGATAAGGCTTTTGCCACCTCCATAGAGCCTTTCGTAGGCAAGGCTGAAAAGACTAACCCACTACCCTACAAAACATAAGTGGAAAAAACATAAGGGTAATGCTGACCAATGCCAGATGTGTAAACCCCAATATGCATGCTCCCGAGGTCATCCCCACTATGGAGAACATTGATGTCTGTGCAGTGACAGAAACCTGCTGCAAGCCTCCTGACCGCACACCAGCACTACCAGGTTATACCACATATCATGCGTCATGGCCCCAAAACCTGGAACAAAACATAAAAGGAGGGTGAGTATCCATATTCAGCACAGACACCCATACGTCCAGGTAACTGACAATGCACAAGGCATTGGAGTCCACCCATGTGCAACTAACCATAGGCAAGACTGCTGTATAGTCTGTAGCATGCTACAGACTACACCCTCACACACAGGAACCCCACCCAGCCATCCTGAAGACACTGGACAGTATGAATGTCCCACCAAATACCAAACAAGATACTCACAAATTACCACATAGGTGGTAAACCATTATGTATGGAAGGAGTAATCAGGGACCTAGGGACACAAGTGGACAGCAACCTGTTATGTGACACTCACATTGCCAATGTGGCTAGGAAGACTGTCTACATTGGACACTGTATCATGAAAGGATTCACATCTATGTCAACAGAGGTCATTGTGCCCCTATACTGTTCTCTTATCACACCCTAATCTAGTACAATGCCTCATATGGGATGTACCTTACCTGACACCTGCAGCAGTTAGAAAGACCTCAAAGGTACCTCACCAAGAAGATAAAGGGTCTCAAATATATGTCATATGCTGCCTGGCTGTAGACACCCTAGCTGAATGCAGTCACATACTGCCTACACAGAGGCATTGTATGTCTGTTGTACATGGACATGCTCCACCCCAGAAAACGCAAAGCCATCGGAGCTGTGAGAGTGAGAGATGTCAACCTCAACACATAATGAAATAGGATGTGCTGGAGGGACAGATACATAACCCAGAGGCTCCCCACACCCTGGAACAGAATCCCACTCCAGGTTAGGCAGAGCCCCTCACTGACACTCTTCAATAGGAATCTTGCCAAGTGGATGGATGATCGTAGAGTTACACTGGGGGTATTCACTGTGTCAAGTCCAGACAGAGGCACAGCAAAGCAAATCATAAATGGCCATAATATTCACATAGCAAGGGGTGGTGAAAGCCACACACACTCTGGCTAGGCTAACAAATGCCCTAGGGTGGATAGCCTAGTATGAACCTATGAACCTATGAAGATACAAATTGTACAGGACACTAAGGATAATCCCAAGGCTTCCACAACTGATGGTAGGAACCGTGTTGGGAATTCACAGATATGCTCTGAATCACACAAATATCACAAACAACATACCAAACACACACACATATTGCCAACATACATCCTGATACGTGCAGTGCAACCCCCCCCCCCCAAAATGCAAAATATCTATCCCAGCAGACTGCTGGCCCCCTGACATTGCAGATGCTGAGGTAACAGCCAGCATCTATAAAGCAAAACACACAGCAGCAATGGTATGAGATGGTGTCCTGGGCTGAGTCCAGCATGGACTACAAGACAAATGGAATGCCAAATCACACTACTGCTCAATGTCAGCCTTACCACAGGATATGTACCCAAAGAGCAGTGTACAACAACAGTGGTCCTTCTCAACAAAGGTGTTGCCTGAATGGATACTGAAAACTACCACCCCAGAATCCTGAGAAGCTCAGTCTGCACAGCTATGGAAAGGATCAGCATGTACCGCAGACATAAAGATATTGGGGACCTACTGACACCGGACCCTACCCAGTGTGGCTTTCTTAAGTGCAGATCCTGCCCCTAAACATGTTTGATTCATTTGAAACAGTCATTAAGGTCATTGATGAGGGCAATGTGGTCCACACAACGTAGCTGGACCTTGCAAAGGCTTCTATACAATACCCTACGTGTTCATTATAGATATGCTCACCAGCTTAAATATAAACCCGTATGTCAGTAGAGGAGTTGCAAACCAGACCAAGGACAGAACAGACATGGTCAGACATGCTGCAGCCATGTCACACTACAAACCAGATAAAACTGGCATCCCACAAGGCTTGGTCCTCGGATCTCCCTCGTCTGGTATATATGTCCCATAGGTACAGGCCAACATGGAAGGACTGTGTCTGAACATGTTTGCAGAGGACTACAAACTGCTCACCATATATGACCCTCCAGCTGACACAAGCATCCCACAAAAGGGCCACATAGAAACAGACAACTGGTGCCATAGCTATGTCAGCAAGCTAATTGCAGAAAAGTGTATAGTCAACCCCCGTGGATATACAGTAAGTGCCCACCAATTACCACATAGGTGTTAACCCATTATGTACTTAACATGTAATGAGAGACCTGGGGACACAAGGTGATAGATATCCTGCATTGGACAAACATGTGGCTGTAGTGTTCACAGAAACATACCATATACCCACCTAATCATGTAGGTTTTCAGATCTAGATAAGGGGAGGTCATTGTGGCTCTGCAGTCTCCTTCATCAGCGTTACAATTGACTACAATAGCCCCTGTGGGATGTACCTCAGCAGACACCTCCACAAACTGTAAAGTCCCCAACAGTACCTCACCAGGAGTATCAAAGAGCTTGCACAGATGCCATGTATTGCCCAAACTGCAGCTACACACACTGCCATACTGCCCACCCAGAGGCAAGCTGTGCCTGATGTATAAAGCCATGTCCAAGCTGGTATCAATAAACATGCTGCACCATGTACAATCTGAATGGCAGTGAGCTATGCACATGAGAGACCTAAACCCCAGCAATGACATACATAGGACAAGCTGTACTGCATGATCCATAACACAGAAGCCACCCCCACCCATGAGTAAACTCCCAGTACAGGCTATCCATAGAGTCACTCATCGATTCTTCTCAAGAGGAATCTTGATGAGTGGATGGGAGATGGTAGCTTTAGCCTGGGTATCACTGTTATGTCACAGGTAGACAGAGTCACAGTATACTAACCATGACATATGTCATGGCAAACTCCACTTACCATGTGTGTTGAAGGACAAACAAACTCTCCGACTAGCATTAGAAATGGCCTAGGGCACATCGCTAGTGTTTGCAAATGTACACCTATGTTGTGGAATACACTACCAATGTTGGACGCACTGGTTGGGTTAGCGCTGGTTTGCGCGGAGCTCACGCATGCACACTGGCGTTTAGCTCCGCGCACACACATGCACACCCGCTTACAACCGCTTAAACTTGCTTACTCTTGCGCACACCCGCGCTGTTTTCTTTGAAAGAAATGAAAATGGGGAGACAGGAAAGTGGTGAAAAAGGGATCACAAAGAGGGTAAGACAGTAGGGAAACAAGGTTGGAATGTGCAGGAGGGATTTAGGTAAGGCCCATAGCTGCCCATTTCTTCATCAGCAACAGTTGTGCA